>NW_027395345.1:0-199453 GCF_047511655.1 Castor canadensis
AATCTAGTGTGTTGGCTCCCCGTGAGAATTGAGCTAGCTTTTGAAGGGAAACTTCATTTCAGTTGCTACAAGACAGAGATAGACTCAGTTTGATCGAAATAGGCCGATTCAGCTGTATTGAAGAAGCACAAGTATCTCTCAAAGGAAAACGAGCAATGTCAGAAACGGCAGCATCTAGCACATTTTTTCCATGAGAATTAAGTTAGTTTTTGTTTAATAACTCCTGGAAATCATAGTTTTCAAGGTGGAGATAGGCTCTCTTTACTCCAAATCAGCCTATTCAACTCCGCTGAGGAAACGCAGAAGCCTCTCAAAAGAAAACCATCTCTGTTAGAAATGCCGCATCTAGTGCATTGTTTCCCTGTGAGAACTGAGTGAGTTTCTGAAAGAAATACTTCCTGGAAATCACAGTTTTCAAGGTGGAGAAATGCCCATTTGTTTCCTACTACACCGCTAAGGCTAAGTTGAAGGAAAACATAAATCTCTCGAAAGAAAACCATCTGTTCAAGGAGCTGCTCCTTGTAGCACATTGTTTCCCTTTGAGGACTAAGTTTGTATTGAGAAGGAAGACTTCCTGCAGCTTTATTGTTTCAAGATGAAGACCGGCTGTGTTTGATCTAAACAGGCTCTGCAGCTTCACTCAAGATACACATGGATCTCTCCAAAGAAAACCATCCATGTTGAAGCTGCAGCATTGAGCACATTTTCTCCGAGGGTGAATTCAGTTAGTTTTTGAAAGGAGTATTTAAAGCAAATCAAAGTTTCAAGGTGGAGAAATGTCAATTAGTTCTAAATAGGCCTATCAAGCTATGTTGAGGAAACACAAATATCTCTCAAAGGAAAACCATCTGTGTTAAAAGGAGGACCATCTACCAACTGGTTTCCCTGTGGGAACGGCATCAGTTTTTGAAAGGAATACTTCCTGCGGCTTCGGTGTTTCATGGTGGAGAGAGGCTCTGTTTGATCCAAATAGGCCTATTCATCTGAGTTGAAGAAAAACATGTATATTTCAAAAGAAAGTCGTCCGAGTTAGAAGCAGGAGCATCTACCGCATTGTTTACCTGTGAGAATTGTGGTATTTTCTGAACAGAATACTTCCTGACTCTTAGGTTCTTCAAGGTGGAGTTAGGCTCCCTTCGCTCTAAATAGGCCTCTGCAGCAAACATGACGAAACACATGTATCTATCACCAAAATCTTCTATGATAGAAGCTGCAGCCTCTACCACATTTTTTCCCTGAGACTTGAGTTAGTTTTTGAAGGAAATACTTCCTGCAAATTAGTTTTCAAAGTGGAGATAGGCTCTGCTTGCTTCTACAGGCCTATTCAGCTCAGTTGAAGAAACACATGTATCTCTCGAAAGAAAACCATTTATTTTAGAAGAAGGAGAATGAAGCACAGTTTCCCATTGAGAGTCAGGTTAGTTTATCAGAGGAATACTTTTGGCAACGTAGGTTTTTCAAGGTGGAGATTGGTTCACTTGGCTCCAAATAGGCCTATTCATCAGAGTTGAAGAAACACATGTATCTCTGCAAAGAAAACCGTGTATGGTAGAAGGTGCAGCATGCTGCCTATTGTTTACCTGTGAGAACTGTGTTAGTTTTGGAAAGTAATACTTCCTGCAATTAGGGTTTTTCAAGATGGAGATAGGCTTTCTTTATTACAAATATGCCTCTTCAGCTACGTTGATAAAACACTTGTATCTCCAAAAAATCCAAATGTGTCAGAATCAGGAGCATCTACCACATTGTGTCCCCATGAGAATTGAGTTGGTTTTTGAAAATAATACTTCCTGCAAATCACAGTTTTGAAGCTATTGAAAACCTCATTTTCTTCCAAAGAGGCTTATTCCATTCAGTTGAAGAAGCACATGTATCTCTCCAAAGTAATCCATCTGGGTTAAAAGGGGGAGCCTCGATCACTTTGTTTCCCTGTGAGAATTGACTTAGTTCTTCAAAGGAATTATTCCTGCAACTTAGGTGTTTCAAAGTGTTTATAGACTCTGTTTGCTCTAAATATGGCTATTAAGCTGAGTTGAAGAAACACATGTATCTCTTGAAACAAAACCATCTATGTTAGAATGAGGACCATGCAGCATCGTGTTTCCTTGTGAGAATTGAGTGAAATTTTGACAGGAATCCTTCCCGGAAAGCAAAGATTTCAAGGTGGAGAAAAGCTCATTTTTTTCCAATAGGTCCACTTGCAAAGTTGAAGAATCGCATGGATCTCTCTAACGAAAACCATGTGTGTGAGGAGCCACACTTTCCAGCACCTTGTTCCCCTGTGTGAAACGAGTGCGTTTTTGAAAGGAATGCTTCCTGAAAATCATAGTTTTCAAGGTGGATAAAGGCACATTTTGTTCCAGATAACCCTATTCTCCTATGTTGAACAAGCACATATATCTCTCAAAAGAAAACATTCAGTGTTAGAAGCTGAAGCTTCTAGTACATTGTTTCCTTTTGAGAATTCTGTCATTTTTTCAGAGGAATGCTTCCTGCAACATAGGTATTTCAAAGGGGAGGGTGGCTCTGTTTGCCCCAAATAGGCATATTCAGCAGAGTGAGAAACACATGTGTCCCACCACAGAAAACCTTCTAGGTTAGAAGCTGAAGCATTAGCACATTGTTTACTTGTTGCAATTGAATTTGTTTTAGAAAGGCATATTTCCCAAATAGTAGAATTTTCAAGGTGATGCAAGGGTCATTTTGTTCAAAGAGGCCTACTTAAGCGAGTTGACATCACCCATGTATCTCTCAAAGAAAACCATCCAAGTTAGAAGCGGCAGCAGCTAGCACATTGTTTCCTTTGGAGAATTCAGTTAGTTAGAGAAAGGAATATTCCTGCAGATGATAGTTTTCACAGGAAAGAAAGGTTCATTTTGTAACCAATAAGCCTTATCAGCAAAGTTGAAGAAACACCTGTATCTCTCAAAACAAAGCCATCTGAGTTCGTACATGGAGCTTCCTGCACATTTTTACATGGAGAATTGAGTTGGTTGTTCACAGAAAAACTACCTGCAAGTCTTAGTTTTCTACAGGGAGAAAGAGTCGTTTTGTTCCAAACAGGCTTTTCAGCAAAAATGAAGAAACAAATGTATCTCTCCAACGAAAACTGTAAAAGTAAGAAGCCGCAGCATCTAGGGCATTGTTTCCCAACGAGATTTGAGTGAATTTTTGAAAGAAATACTTCCTGAAAATCTTGATTTTCAAAGTGAAGAAAAGCTCCTAAGTTCCCAGTAGGCCTATTCAATTGAGTTGACAAAAAACATGTATCGCTTGATAGAAAACTATCTGTGTTAATATGAGGAGCATGTAGCAAATTGTTTTCTGTAAGAATTGTGTCAGTTGTAGAAAGGAATACTGCCTGAAAACGTTAGTTTTTCAAGGAGGAGAAAGGAAAATTTGGTTCCAAGAGGCATATTCAGGTGAGTGGACAAAAATAAAGTATCTCTGAAAAGAAAATCGCTTGAGTTAGAAGCTGGAGCTTCAAGACTTTGTATCCCTGTTAGCATTGCATGAGTATTTGAAAGGAATTCTTACTGCCACGTGATTTTTCAATGCGGACATAGGCTCTCTTTCTTCCAAATAGGCCTATAGAACTGAGTTGATGAAACACATGTATCTCTCAAAGGAAAACCATCTAGTTAGAAAGAGAAGCATCTAGCACATTGTTTCCATGTGAGAAATGAGTTCGTTTTTTTATTTAATACTTCCTGGAAATCACAGTTTTCAACATGGAGAAAGGCTCCTTTAGTTCCAATAAGCCTATTCAGCTACATTGGAAAAACAAATGTATCTCTTGAAAGAAAGCCATCTGTTTCATCTAGTGCATTGGCTTCCCGTGAGCATTGAGGTAGCTTTTGAAAGGGAAAGTTCATTTCAGTTGCTACAAGGCAGGTATAGACTTGGTTTGATCGAAATAGGCTGGTTCAGCTGTGTTGAAGACGCACATGTATCTCTCGAAGGAAAACCAACTATGTTAGAAGCTGCAGCATGTAGCACATTTTTTCCATGAGAATTAAGTTAGTTTTTGTTAAATAACTCCTGGAAATCATAGCTGTCGAATGCAGAAATATTACCTGCCAATCAGTTTTCTAGAGGGAGAAAGAGTCATTTTGTTCCAAACAGGCTTCTTCTGCAAAAATGAAGAAACAAATGAATCTCTCCAATGAAACCATGAAAGTAAGAAGCCGCAGCATCCACCACATTGTTTCCCAGTGAGATTTGAGTGAGTTTTTGAAAGAAATACTTGCGGAAAATCATGGTTTTCAAAGTGGAGAAAAGCTCATAAGTTCCCTGTAGGCCTATTCAATTGACTAGATGAAAAAGTGTATCGCTTGAGAGAAAACTGTCCATGTTAATGGCAGGAGCATCCAGCACATTGTTTCCCTGTAAGAATTGTGTTTGTTTTCGAAAGGCATACATCTTTCAAACCATAGTTTTCAAGGAGGAGAAAGAAAAATTTGGTTCCAAGAGGCATATTCAGTTGGTAGACAAAAATAAAGTATGTCTGAAAAGCAAATCATGTGAGTTACACTCTGGAGCTTCTAGAATTTGTATCCCTGTGAGAATTGAGTTCCTTTTTGAAAGGAATACTTAGTGCCATGTGGATCTCTCAATGTGGTGATAGGCTCTCTTGGTTCCAAATAGGCCTATGCAACTGACTTGATGAAACACATGTATCTCTCAAAGGAAAACCATCTACTTAGAAACAGGAGCATCTAGCACATTGCTTTCATGTGAGAATGAGTTAGTTTTTTTATTTACTCCTTCCTGGAAATCATAGATTTCAACGTGGAGAAAGGCTCTTTTAGTTCCACTAGACCTATTCAGCTACGTAGAAAAAACAAATGTATCTCTTGAAAGAAAACCATCTGTGTAAGAAACAGCAGAATCTAGTGTGTTGGCTCCCCGTGAGAATTGAGCTAGCTTTTGAAGGGAAACTTCATTTCAGTTGCTACAAGACAGAGATAGACTCAGTTTGATCGAAATAGGCCGATTCAGCTGTATTGAAGAAGCACAAGTATCTCTCAAAGGAAAACGAGCAATGTCAGAAACGGCAGCATCTAGCACATTTTTTCCATGAGAATTAAGTTAGTTTTTGTTTAATAACTCCTGGAAATCATAGTTTTCAAGGTGGAGATAGGCTCTCTTTACTCCAAATCAGCCTATTCAACTCCGCTGAGGAAACGCAGAAGCCTCTCAAAAGAAAACCATCTCTGTTAGAAATGCCGCATCTAGTGCATTGTTTCCCTGTGAGAACTGAGTGAGTTTCTGAAAGAAATACTTCCTGGAAATCACAGTTTTCAAGGTGGAGAAATGCCCATTTGTTTCCTACTACACCGCTAAGGCTAAGTTGAAGGAAAACATAAATCTCTCGAAAGAAAACCATCTGTTCAAGGAGCTGCTGCTTGTAGCACATTGTTTCCCTTTGAGGACTAAGTTTGTATTGAGAAGGAAGACTTCCTGCAGCTTTATTGTTTCAAGATGAAGACCGGCTGTGTTTGATCTAAACAGGCTCTGCAGCTTCACTCAAGATACACATGGATCTCTCCAAAGAAAACCATCCATGTTGAAGCTGCAGCATTGAGCACATTTTCTCCGAGGGTGAATTCAGTTAGTTTTTGAAAGGAGTATTTAAAGCAAATCAAAGTTTCAAGGTGGAGAAATGTCAATTAGTTCTAAATAGGCCTATCAAGCTATGTTGAGGAAACACAAATATCTCTCAAAGGAAAACCATCTGTGTTAAAAGGAGGACCATCTACCAACTGGTTTCCCTGTGGGAACGGCATCAGTTTTTGAAAGGAATACTTCCTGCGGCTTCGGTGTTTCATGGTGGAGAGAGGCTCTGTTTGATCCAAATAGGCCTATTCATCTGAGTTGAAGAAAAACATGTATATTTCAAAAGAAAGTCGTCCGAGTTAGAAGCAGGAGCATCTACCGCATTGTTTACCTGTGAGAATTGTGGTATTTTCTGAACAGAATACTTCCTGACTCTTAGGTTCTTCAAGGTGGAGATAGGCTCCCTTCGCTCTAAATAGGCCTCTGCAGCAAACATGACGAAACACATGTATCTATCACCAAAATCTTCTATGATAGAAGCTGCAGCCTCTACCACATTTTTTCCCTGAGACTTGAGTTAGTTTTTGAAGGAAATACTTCCTGCAAATTAGTTTTCAAAGTGGAGATAGGCTCTGCTTGCTTCTACAGGCCTATTCAGCTCAGTTGAAGAAACACATGTATCTCTCGAAAGAAAACCATTTATTTTAGAAGAAGGAGAATGAAGCACAGTTTCCCATTGAGAGTCAGGTTAGTTTATCAGAGGAATACTTTTGGCAACGTAGGTTTTTCAAGGTGGAGATTGGTTCACTTGGCTCCAAATAGGCCTATTCATCAGAGTTGAAGAAACACATGTATCTCTGCAAAGAAAACCGTGTATGGTAGAAGGTGCAGCATGCTGCCTATTGTTTACCTGTGAGAACTGTGTTAGTTTTGGAAAGTAATACTTCCTGCAATTAGGGTTTTTCAAGATGGAGATAGGCTTTCTTTATTACAAATATGCCTCTTCAGCTACGTTGATAAAACACTTGTATCTCCAAAAAATCCAAATGTGTCAGAATCAGGAGCATCTACCACATTGTGTCCCCATGAGAATTGAGTTGGTTTTTGAAAATAATACTTCCTGCAAATCACAGTTTTGAAGCTATTGAAAACCTCATTTTCTTCCAAAGAGGCTTATTCCATTCAGTTGAAGAAGCACATGTATCTCTCCAAAGTAATCCATCTGGGTTAAAAGGGGGAGCCTCGATCACTTTGTTTCCCTGTGAGAATTGACTTAGTTCTTCAAAGGAATTATTCCTGCAACTTAGGTGTTTCAAAGTGTTTATAGACTCTGTTTGCTCTAAATATGGCTATTAAGCTGAGTTGAAGAAACACATGTATCTCTTGAAACAAAACCATCTATGTTAGAATGAGGACCATGCAGCATCGTGTTTCCTTGTGAGAATTGAGTGAAATTTTGACAGGAATCCTTCCCGGAAAGCAAAGATTTCAAGGTGGAGAAAAGCTCATTTTTTTCCAATAGGTCCACTTGCAAAGTTGAAGAATCGCATGGATCTCTCTAACGAAAACCATGTGTGTGAGGAGCCACACTTTCCAGCACCTTGTTCCCCTGTGTGAAACGAGTGCGTTTTTGAAAGGAATGCTTCCTGAAAATCATAGTTTTCAAGGTGGATAAAGGCACATTTTGTTCCAGATAACCCTATTCTCCTATGTTGAACAAGCACATATATCTCTCAAAAGAAAACATTCAGTGTTAGAAGCTGAAGCTTCTAGTACATTGTTTCCTTTTGAGAATTCTGTCATTTTTTCAGAGGAATGCTTCCTGCAACATAGGTATTTCAAAGGGGAGGGTGGCTCTGTTTGCCCCAAATAGGCATATTCAGCAGAGTGAGAAACACATGTGTCCCACCACAGAAAACCTTCTAGGTTAGAAGCTGAAGCATTAGCACATTGTTTACTTGTTGCAATTGAATTTGTTTTAGAAAGGCATATTTCCCAAATAGTAGAATTTTCAAGGTGATGCAAGGGTCATTTTGTTCAAAGAGGCCTACTTAAGCGAGTTGACATCACCCATGTATCTCTCAAAGAAAACCATCCAAGTTAGAAGCGGCAGCAGCTAGCACATTGTTTCCTTTGGAGAATTCAGTTAGTTAGAGAAAGGAATATTCCTGCAGATGATAGTTTTCACAGGAAAGAAAGGTTCATTTTGTAACCAATAAGCCTTATCAGCAAAGTTGAAGAAACACCTGTATCTCTCAAAACAAAGCCATCTGAGTTCGTACATGGAGCTTCCTGCACATTTTTACATGGAGAATTGAGTTGGTTGTTCACAGAAAAACTACCTGCAAGTCTTAGTTTTCTACAGGGAGAAAGAGTCGTTTTGTTCCAAACAGGCTTTTCAGCAAAAATGAAGAAACAAATGTATCTCTCCAACGAAAACTGTAAAAGTAAGAAGCCGCAGCATCTAGGGCATTGTTTCCCAACGAGATTTGAGTGAATTTTTGAAAGAAATACTTCCTGAAAATCTTGATTTTCAAAGTGAAGAAAAGCTCCTAAGTTCCCAGTAGGCCTATTCAATTGAGTTGACAAAAAACATGTATCGCTTGATAGAAAACTATCTGTGTTAATATGAGGAGCATGTAGCAAATTGTTTTCTGTAAGAATTGTGTCAGTTGTAGAAAGGAATACTGCCTGAAAACGTTAGTTTTTCAAGGAGGAGAAAGGAAAATTTGGTTCCAAGAGGCATATTCAGGTGAGTGGACAAAAATAAAGTATCTCTGAAAAGAAAATCGCTTGAGTTAGAAGCTGGAGCTTCAAGACTTTGTATCCCTGTTAGCATTGCATGAGTATTTGAAAGGAATTCTTACTGCCACGTGATTTTTCAATGCGGACATAGGCTCTCTTTCTTCCAAATAGGCCTATAGAACTGAGTTGATGAAACACATGTATCTCTCAAAGGAAAACCATCTAGTTAGAAAGAGAAGCATCTAGCACATTGTTTCCATGTGAGAAATGAGTTCGTTTTTTTATTTAATACTTCCTGGAAATCACAGTTTTCAACATGGAGAAAGGCTCCTTTAGTTCCAATAAGCCTATTCAGCTACATTGGAAAAACAAATGTATCTCTTGAAAGAAAGCCATCTGTTTCATCTAGTGCATTGGCTTCCCGTGAGCATTGAGGTAGCTTTTGAAAGGGAAAGTTCATTTCAGTTGCTACAAGGCAGGTATAGACTTGGTTTGATCGAAATAGGCTGGTTCAGCTGTGTTGAAGACGCACATGTATCTCTCGAAGGAAAACCAACTATGTTAGAAGCTGCAGCATGTAGCACATTTTTTCCATGAGAATTAAGTTAGTTTTTGTTAAATAACTCCTGGAAATCATAGCTGTCGAATGCAGAAATATTACCTGCCAATCAGTTTTCTAGAGGGAGAAAGAGTCATTTTGTTCCAAACAGGCTTCTTCTGCAAAAATGAAGAAACAAATGAATCTCTCCAATGAAACCATGAAAGTAAGAAGCCGCAGCATCCACCACATTGTTTCCCAGTGAGATTTGAGTGAGTTTTTGAAAGAAATACTTGCGGAAAATCATGGTTTTCAAAGTGGAGAAAAGCTCATAAGTTCCCTGTAGGCCTATTCAATTGACTAGATGAAAAAGTGTATCGCTTGAGAGAAAACTGTCCATGTTAATGGCAGGAGCATCCAGCACATTGTTTCCCTGTAAGAATTGTGTTTGTTTTCGAAAGGCATACATCTTTCAAACCATAGTTTTCAAGGAGGAGAAAGAAAAATTTGGTTCCAAGAGGCATATTCAGTTGGTAGACAAAAATAAAGTATGTCTGAAAAGCAAATCATGTGAGTTACACTCTGGAGCTTCTAGAATTTGTATCCCTGTGAGAATTGAGTTCCTTTTTGAAAGGAATACTTAGTGCCATGTGGATCTCTCAATGTGGTGATAGGCTCTCTTGGTTCCAAATAGGCCTATGCAACTGACTTGATGAAACACATGTATCTCTCAAAGGAAAACCATCTACTTAGAAACAGGAGCATCTAGCACATTGCTTTCATGTGAGAATGAGTTAGTTTTTTTATTTACTCCTTCCTGGAAATCATAGATTTCAACGTGGAGAAAGGCTCTTTTAGTTCCACTAGACCTATTCAGCTACGTAGAAAAAACAAATGTATCTCTTGAAAGAAAACCATCTGTGTAAGAAACAGCAGAATCTAGTGTGTTGGCTCCCCGTGAGAATTGAGCTAGCTTTTGAAGGGAAACTTCATTTCAGTTGCTACAAGACAGAGATAGACTCAGTTTGATCGAAATAGGCCGATTCAGCTGTATTGAAGAAGCACAAGTATCTCTCAAAGGAAAACGAGCAATGTCAGAAACGGCAGCATCTAGCACATTTTTTCCATGAGAATTAAGTTAGTTTTTGTTTAATAACTCCTGGAAATCATAGTTTTCAAGGTGGAGATAGGCTCTCTTTACTCCAAATCAGCCTATTCAACTCCGCTGAGGAAACGCAGAAGCCTCTCAAAAGAAAACCATCTCTGTTAGAAATGCCGCATCTAGTGCATTGTTTCCCTGTGAGAACTGAGTGAGTTTCTGAAAGAAATACTTCCTGGAAATCACAGTTTTCAAGGTGGAGAAATGCCCATTTGTTTCCTACTACACCGCTAAGGCTAAGTTGAAGGAAAACATAAATCTCTCGAAAGAAAACCATCTGTTCAAGGAGCTGCTGCTTGTAGCACATTGTTTCCCTTTGAGGACTAAGTTTGTATTGAGAAGGAAGACTTCCTGCAGCTTTATTGTTTCAAGATGAAGACCGGCTGTGTTTGATCTAAACAGGCTCTGCAGCTTCACTCAAGATACACATGGATCTCTCCAAAGAAAACCATCCATGTTGAAGCTGCAGCATTGAGCACATTTTCTCCGAGGGTGAATTCAGTTAGTTTTTGAAAGGAGTATTTAAAGCAAATCAAAGTTTCAAGGTGGAGAAATGTCAATTAGTTCTAAATAGGCCTATCAAGCTATGTTGAGGAAACACAAATATCTCTCAAAGGAAAACCATCTGTGTTAAAAGGAGGACCATCTACCAACTGGTTTCCCTGTGGGAACGGCATCAGTTTTTGAAAGGAATACTTCCTGCAGCTTCGGTGTTTCATGGTGGAGAGAGGCTCTGTTTGATCCAAATAGGCCTATTCATCTGAGTTGAAGAAAAACATGTATATTTCAAAAGAAAGTCGTCCGAGTTAGAAGCAGGAGCATCTACCGCATTGTTTACCTGTGAGAATTGTGGTATTTTCTGAACAGAATACTTCCTGACTCTTAGGTTCTTCAAGGTGGAGATAGGCTCCCTTCGCTCTAAATAGGCCTCTGCAGCAAACATGACGAAACACATGTATCTATCACCAAAATCTTCTATGATAGAAGCTGCAGCCTCTACCACATTTTTTCCCTGAGACTTGAGTTAGTTTTTGAAGGAAATACTTCCTGCAAATTAGTTTTCAAAGTGGAGATAGGCTCTGCTTGCTTCTACAGGCCTATTCAGCTCAGTTGAAGAAACACATGTATCTCTCGAAAGAAAACCATTTATTTTAGAAGAAGGAGAATGAAGCACAGTTTCCCATTGAGAGTCAGGTTAGTTTATCAGAGGAATACTTTTGGCAACGTAGGTTTTTCAAGGTGGAGATTGGTTCACTTGGCTCCAAATAGGCCTATTCATCAGAGTTGAAGAAACACATGTATCTCTGCAAAGAAAACCGTGTATGGTAGAAGGTGCAGCATGCTGCCTATTGTTTACCTGTGAGAACTGTGTTAGTTTTGGAAAGTAATACTTCCTGCAATTAGGGTTTTTCAAGATGGAGATAGGCTTTCTTTATTACAAATATGCCTCTTCAGCTACGTTGATAAAACACTTGTATCTCCAAAAAATCCAAATGTGTCAGAATCAGGAGCATCTACCACATTGTGTCCCCATGAGAATTGAGTTGGTTTTTGAAAATAATACTTCCTGCAAATCACAGTTTTGAAGCTATTGAAAACCTCATTTTCTTCCAAAGAGGCTTATTCCATTCAGTTGAAGAAGCACATGTATCTCTCCAAAGTAATCCATCTGGGTTAAAAGGGGGAGCCTCGATCACTTTGTTTCCCTGTGAGAATTGACTTAGTTCTTCAAAGGAATTATTCCTGCAACTTAGGTGTTTCAAAGTGTTTATAGACTCTGTTTGCTCTAAATATGGCTATTAAGCTGAGTTGAAGAAACACATGTATCTCTTGAAACAAAACCATCTATGTTAGAATGAGGACCATGCAGCATCGTGTTTCCTTGTGAGAATTGAGTGAAATTTTGACAGGAATCCTTCCCGGAAAGCAAAGATTTCAAGGTGGAGAAAAGCTCATTTTTTTCCAATAGGTCCACTTGCAAAGTTGAAGAATCGCATGGATCTCTCTAACGAAAACCATGTGTGTGAGGAGCCACACTTTCCAGCACCTTGTTCCCCTGTGTGAAACGAGTGCGTTTTTGAAAGGAATGCTTCCTGAAAATCATAGTTTTCAAGGTGGATAAAGGCACATTTTGTTCCAGATAACCCTATTCTCCTATGTTGAACAAGCACATATATCTCTCAAAAGAAAACATTCAGTGTTAGAAGCTGAAGCTTCTAGTACATTGTTTCCTTTTGAGAATTCTGTCATTTTTTCAGAGGAATGCTTCCTGCAACATAGGTATTTCAAAGGGGAGGGTGGCTCTGTTTGCCCCAAATAGGCATATTCAGCAGAGTGAGAAACACATGTGTCCCACCACAGAAAACCTTCTAGGTTAGAAGCTGAAGCATTAGCACATTGTTTACTTGTTGCAATTGAATTTGTTTTAGAAAGGCATATTTCCCAAATAGTAGAATTTTCAAGGTGATGCAAAGGTCATTTTGTTCAAAGAGGCCTACTTAAGCGAGTTGACATCACCCATGTATCTCTCAAAGAAAACCATCCAAGTTAGAAGCGGCAGCAGCTAGCACATTGTTTCCTTTGGAGAATTCAGTTAGTTAGAGAAAGGAATATTCCTGCAGATGATAGTTTTCACAGGAAAGAAAGGTTCATTTTGTAACCAATAAGCCTTATCAGCAAAGTTGAAGAAACACCTGTATCTCTCAAAACAAAGCCATCTGAGTTCGTACATGGAGCTTCCTGCACATTTTTACATGGAGAATTGAGTTGGTTGTTCACAGAAAAACTACCTGCAAGTCTTAGTTTTCTACAGGGAGAAAGAGTCGTTTTGTTCCAAACAGGCTTTTCAGCAAAAATGAAGAAACAAATGTATCTCTCCAACGAAAACTGTAAAAGTAAGAAGCCGCAGCATCTAGGGCATTGTTTCCCAACGAGATTTGAGTGAATTTTTGAAAGAAATACTTCCTGAAAATCTTGATTTTCAAAGTGAAGAAAAGCTCCTAAGTTCCCAGTAGGCCTATTCAATTGAGTTGACAAAAAACATGTATCGCTTGATAGAAAACTATCTGTGTTAATATGAGGAGCATGTAGCAAATTGTTTTCTGTAAGAATTGTGTCAGTTGTAGAAAGGAATACTGCCTGAAAACGTTAGTTTTTCAAGGAGGAGAAAGGAAAATTTGGTTCCAAGAGGCATATTCAGGTGAGTGGACAAAAATAAAGTATCTCTGAAAAGAAAATCGCTTGAGTTAGAAGCTGGAGCTTCAAGACTTTGTATCCCTGTTAGCATTGCATGAGTATTTGAAAGGAATTCTTACTGCCACGTGATTTTTCAATGCGGACATAGGCTCTCTTTCTTCCAAATAGGCCTATAGAACTGAGTTGATGAAACACATGTATCTCTCAAAGGAAAACCATCTAGTTAGAAAGAGAAGCATCTAGCACATTGTTTCCATGTGAGAAATGAGTTCGTTTTTTTATTTAATACTTCCTGGAAATCACAGTTTTCAACATGGAGAAAGGCTCCTTTAGTTCCAATAAGCCTATTCAGCTACATTGGAAAAACAAATGTATCTCTTGAAAGAAAGCCATCTGTTTCATCTAGTGCATTGGCTTCCCGTGAGCATTGAGGTAGCTTTTGAAAGGGAAAGTTCATTTCAGTTGCTACAAGGCAGGTATAGACTTGGTTTGATCGAAATAGGCTGGTTCAGCTGTGTTGAAGACGCACATGTATCTCTCGAAGGAAAACCAACTATGTTAGAAGCTGCAGCATGTAGCACATTTTTTCCATGAGAATTAAGTTAGTTTTTGTTAAATAACTCCTGGAAATCATAGCTGTCGAATGCAGAAATATTACCTGCCAATCAGTTTTCTAGAGGGAGAAAGAGTCATTTTGTTCCAAACAGGCTTCTTCTGCAAAAATGAAGAAACAAATGAATCTCTCCAATGAAACCATGAAAGTAAGAAGCCGCAGCATCCACCACATTGTTTCCCAGTGAGATTTGAGTGAGTTTTTGAAAGAAATACTTGCGGAAAATCATGGTTTTCAAAGTGGAGAAAAGCTCATAAGTTCCCTGTAGGCCTATTCAATTGACTAGATGAAAAAGTGTATCGCTTGAGAGAAAACTGTCCATGTTAATGGCAGGAGCATCCAGCACATTGTTTCCCTGTAAGAATTGTGTTTGTTTTCGAAAGGCATACATCTTTCAAACCATAGTTTTCAAGGAGGAGAAAGAAAAATTTGGTTCCAAGAGGCATATTCAGTTGGTAGACAAAAATAAAGTATGTCTGAAAAGCAAATCATGTGAGTTACACTCTGGAGCTTCTAGAATTTGTATCCCTGTGAGAATTGAGTTCCTTTTTGAAAGGAATACTTAGTGCCATGTGGATCTCTCAATGTGGTGATAGGCTCTCTTGGTTCCAAATAGGCCTATGCAACTGACTTGATGAAACACATGTATCTCTCAAAGGAAAACCATCTACTTAGAAACAGGAGCATCTAGCACATTGCTTTCATGTGAGAATGAGTTAGTTTTTTTATTTACTCCTTCCTGGAAATCATAGATTTCAACGTGGAGAAAGGCTCTTTTAGTTCCACTAGACCTATTCAGCTACGTAGAAAAAACAAATGTATCTCTTGAAAGAAAACCATCTGTGTAAGAAACAGCAGAATCTAGTGTGTTGGCTCCCCGTGAGAATTGAGCTAGCTTTTGAAGGGAAACTTCATTTCAGTTGCTACAAGACAGAGATAGACTCAGTTTGATCGAAATAGGCCGATTCAGCTGTATTGAAGAAGCACAAGTATCTCTCAAAGGAAAACGAGCAATGTCAGAAACGGCAGCATCTAGCACATTTTTTCCATGAGAATTAAGTTAGTTTTTGTTTAATAACTCCTGGAAATCATAGTTTTCAAGGTGGAGATAGGCTCTCTTTACTCCAAATCAGCCTATTCAACTCCGCTGAGGAAACGCAGAAGCCTCTCAAAAGAAAACCATCTCTGTTAGAAATGCCGCATCTAGTGCATTGTTTCCCTGTGAGAACTGAGTGAGTTTCTGAAAGAAATACTTCCTGGAAATCACAGTTTTCAAGGTGGAGAAATGCCCATTTGTTTCCTACTACACCGCTAAGGCTAAGTTGAAGGAAAACATAAATCTCTCGAAAGAAAACCATCTGTTCAAGGAGCTGCTGCTTGTAGCACATTGTTTCCCTTTGAGGACTAAGTTTGTATTGAGAAGGAAGACTTCCTGCAGCTTTATTGTTTCAAGATGAAGACCGGCTGTGTTTGATCTAAACAGGCTCTGCAGCTTCACTCAAGATACACATGGATCTCTCCAAAGAAAACCATCCATGTTGAAGCTGCAGCATTGAGCACATTTTCTCCGAGGGTGAATTCAGTTAGTTTTTGAAAGGAGTATTTAAAGCAAATCAAAGTTTCAAGGTGGAGAAATGTCAATTAGTTCTAAATAGGCCTATCAAGCTATGTTGAGGAAACACAAATATCTCTCAAAGGAAAACCATCTGTGTTAAAAGGAGGACCATCTACCAACTGGTTTCCCTGTGGGAACGGCATCAGTTTTTGAAAGGAATACTTCCTGCGGCTTCGGTGTTTCATGGTGGAGAGAGGCTCTGTTTGATCCAAATAGGCCTATTCATCTGAGTTGAAGAAAAACATGTATATTTCAAAAGAAAGTCGTCCGAGTTAGAAGCAGGAGCATCTACCGCATTGTTTACCTGTGAGAATTGTGGTATTTTCTGAACAGAATACTTCCTGACTCTTAGGTTCTTCAAGGTGGAGATAGGCTCCCTTCGCTCTAAATAGGCCTCTGCAGCAAACATGACGAAACACATGTATCTATCACCAAAATCTTCTATGATAGAAGCTGCAGCCTCTACCACATTTTTTCCCTGAGACTTGAGTTAGTTTTTGAAGGAAATACTTCCTGCAAATTAGTTTTCAAAGTGGAGATAGGCTCTGCTTGCTTCTACAGGCCTATTCAGCTCAGTTGAAGAAACACATGTATCTCTCGAAAGAAAACCATTTATTTTAGAAGAAGGAGAATGAAGCACAGTTTCCCATTGAGAGTCAGGTTAGTTTATCAGAGGAATACTTTTGGCAACGTAGGTTTTTCAAGGTGGAGATTGGTTCACTTGGCTCCAAATAGGCCTATTCATCAGAGTTGAAGAAACACATGTATCTCTGCAAAGAAAACCGTGTATGGTAGAAGGTGCAGCATGCTGCCTATTGTTTACCTGTGAGAACTGTGTTAGTTTTGGAAAGTAATACTTCCTGCAATTAGGGTTTTTCAAGATGGAGATAGGCTTTCTTTATTACAAATATGCCTCTTCAGCTACGTTGATAAAACACTTGTATCTCCAAAAAATCCAAATGTGTCAGAATCAGGAGCATCTACCACATTGTGTCCCCATGAGAATTGAGTTGGTTTTTGAAAATAATACTTCCTGCAAATCACAGTTTTGAAGCTATTGAAAACCTCATTTTCTTCCAAAGAGGCTTATTCCATTCAGTTGAAGAAGCACATGTATCTCTCCAAAGTAATCCATCTGGGTTAAAAGGGGGAGCCTCGATCACTTTGTTTCCCTGTGAGAATTGACTTAGTTCTTCAAAGGAATTATTCCTGCAACTTAGGTGTTTCAAAGTGTTTATAGACTCTGTTTGCTCTAAATATGGCTATTAAGCTGAGTTGAAGAAACACATGTATCTCTTGAAACAAAACCATCTATGTTAGAATGAGGACCATGCAGCATCGTGTTTCCTTGTGAGAATTGAGTGAAATTTTGACAGGAATCCTTCCCGGAAAGCAAAGATTTCAAGGTGGAGAAAAGCTCATTTTTTTCCAATAGGTCCACTTGCAAAGTTGAAGAATCGCATGGATCTCTCTAACGAAAACCATGTGTGTGAGGAGCCACACTTTCCAGCACCTTGTTCCCCTGTGTGAAACGAGTGCGTTTTTGAAAGGAATGCTTCCTGAAAATCATAGTTTTCAAGGTGGATAAAGGCACATTTTGTTCCAGATAACCCTATTCTCCTATGTTGAACAAGCACATATATCTCTCAAAAGAAAACATTCAGTGTTAGAAGCTGAAGCTTCTAGTACATTGTTTCCTTTTGAGAATTCTGTCATTTTTTCAGAGGAATGCTTCCTGCAACATAGGTATTTCAAAGGGGAGGGTGGCTCTGTTTGCCCCAAATAGGCATATTCAGCAGAGTGAGAAACACATGTGTCCCACCACAGAAAACCTTCTAGGTTAGAAGCTGAAGCATTAGCACATTGTTTACTTGTTGCAATTGAATTTGTTTTAGAAAGGCATATTTCCCAAATAGTAGAATTTTCAAGGTGATGCAAGGGTCATTTTGTTCAAAGAGGCCTACTTAAGCGAGTTGACATCACCCATGTATCTCTCAAAGAAAACCATCCAAGTTAGAAGCGGCAGCAGCTAGCACATTGTTTCCTTTGGAGAATTCAGTTAGTTAGAGAAAGGAATATTCCTGCAGATGATAGTTTTCACAGGAAAGAAAGGTTCATTTTGTAACCAATAAGCCTTATCAGCAAAGTTGAAGAAACACCTGTATCTCTCAAAACAAAGCCATCTGAGTTCGTACATGGAGCTTCCTGCACATTTTTACATGGAGAATTGAGTTGGTTGTTCACAGAAAAACTACCTGCAAGTCTTAGTTTTCTACAGGGAGAAAGAGTCGTTTTGTTCCAAACAGGCTTTTCAGCAAAAATGAAGAAACAAATGTATCTCTCCAACGAAAACTGTAAAAGTAAGAAGCCGCAGCATCTAGGGCATTGTTTCCCAACGAGATTTGAGTGAATTTTTGAAAGAAATACTTCCTGAAAATCTTGATTTTCAAAGTGAAGAAAAGCTCCTAAGTTCCCAGTAGGCCTATTCAATTGAGTTGACAAAAAACATGTATCGCTTGATAGAAAACTATCTGTGTTAATATGAGGAGCATGTAGCAAATTGTTTTCTGTAAGAATTGTGTCAGTTGTAGAAAGGAATACTGCCTGAAAACGTTAGTTTTTCAAGGAGGAGAAAGGAAAATTTGGTTCCAAGAGGCATATTCAGGTGAGTGGACAAAAATAAAGTATCTCTGAAAAGAAAATCGCTTGAGTTAGAAGCTGGAGCTTCAAGACTTTGTATCCCTGTTAGCATTGCATGAGTATTTGAAAGGAATTCTTACTGCCACGTGATTTTTCAATGCGGACATAGGCTCTCTTTCTTCCAAATAGGCCTATAGAACTGAGTTGATGAAACACATGTATCTCTCAAAGGAAAACCATCTAGTTAGAAAGAGAAGCATCTAGCACATTGTTTCCATGTGAGAAATGAGTTCGTTTTTTTATTTAATACTTCCTGGAAATCACAGTTTTCAACATGGAGAAAGGCTCCTTTAGTTCCAATAAGCCTATTCAGCTACATTGGAAAAACAAATGTATCTCTTGAAAGAAAGCCATCTGTTTCATCTAGTGCATTGGCTTCCCGTGAGCATTGAGGTAGCTTTTGAAAGGGAAAGTTCATTTCAGTTGCTACAAGGCAGGTATAGACTTGGTTTGATCGAAATAGGCTGGTTCAGCTGTGTTGAAGACGCACATGTATCTCTCGAAGGAAAACCAACTATGTTAGAAGCTGCAGCATGTAGCACATTTTTTCCATGAGAATTAAGTTAGTTTTTGTTAAATAACTCCTGGAAATCATAGCTGTCGAATGCAGAAATATTACCTGCCAATCAGTTTTCTAGAGGGAGAAAGAGTCATTTTGTTCCAAACAGGCTTCTTCTGCAAAAATGAAGAAACAAATGAATCTCTCCAATGAAACCATGAAAGTAAGAAGCCGCAGCATCCACCACATTGTTTCCCAGTGAGATTTGAGTGAGTTTTTGAAAGAAATACTTGCGGAAAATCATGGTTTTCAAAGTGGAGAAAAGCTCATAAGTTCCCTGTAGGCCTATTCAATTGACTAGATGAAAAAGTGTATCGCTTGAGAGAAAACTGTCCATGTTAATGGCAGGAGCATCCAGCACATTGTTTCCCTGTAAGAATTGTGTTTGTTTTCGAAAGGCATACATCTTTCAAACCATAGTTTTCAAGGAGGAGAAAGAAAAATTTGGTTCCAAGAGGCATATTCAGTTGGTAGACAAAAATAAAGTATGTCTGAAAAGCAAATCATGTGAGTTACACTCTGGAGCTTCTAGAATTTGTATCCCTGTGAGAATTGAGTTCCTTTTTGAAAGGAATACTTAGTGCCATGTGGATCTCTCAATGTGGTGATAGGCTCTCTTGGTTCCAAATAGGCCTATGCAACTGACTTGATGAAACACATGTATCTCTCAAAGGAAAACCATCTACTTAGAAACAGGAGCATCTAGCACATTGCTTTCATGTGAGAATGAGTTAGTTTTTTTATTTACTCCTTCCTGGAAATCATAGATTTCAACGTGGAGAAAGGCTCTTTTAGTTCCACTAGACCTATTCAGCTACGTAGAAAAAACAAATGTATCTCTTGAAAGAAAACCATCTGTGTAAGAAACAGCAGAATCTAGTGTGTTGGCTCCCCGTGAGAATTGAGCTAGCTTTTGAAGGGAAACTTCATTTCAGTTGCTACAAGACAGAGATAGACTCAGTTTGATCGAAATAGGCCGATTCAGCTGTATTGAAGAAGCACAAGTATCTCTCAAAGGAAAACGAGCAATGTCAGAAACGGCAGCATCTAGCACATTTTTTCCATGAGAATGAAGTTAGTTTTTGTTTAATAACTCCTGGAAATCATAGTTTTCAAGGTGGAGATAGGCTCTCTTTACTCCAAATCAGCCTATTCAACTCCGCTGAGGAAACGCAGAAGCCTCTCAAAAGAAAACCATCTCTGTTAGAAATGCCGCATCTAGTGCATTGTTTCCCTGTGAGAACTGAGTGAGTTTCTGAAAGAAATACTTCCTGGAAATCACAGTTTTCAAGGTGGAGAAATGCCCATTTGTTTCCTACTACACCGCTAAGGCTAAGTTGAAGGAAAACATAAATCTCTCGAAAGAAAACCATCTGTTCAAGGAGCTGCTGCTTGTAGCACATTGTTTCCCTTTGAGGACTAAGTTTGTATTGAGAAGGAAGACTTCCTGCAGCTTTATTGTTTCAAGATGAAGACCGGCTGTGTTTGATCTAAACAGGCTCTGCAGCTTCACTCAAGATACACATGGATCTCTCCAAAGAAAACCATCCATGTTGAAGCTGCAGCATTGAGCACATTTTCTCCGAGGGTGAATTCAGTTAGTTTTTGAAAGGAGTATTTAAAGCAAATCAAAGTTTCAAGGTGGAGAAATGTCAATTAGTTCTAAATAGGCCTATCAAGCTATGTTGAGGAAACACAAATATCTCTCAAAGGAAAACCATCTGTGTTAAAAGGAGGACCATCTACCAACTGGTTTCCCTGTGGGAACGGCATCAGTTTTTGAAAGGAATACTTCCTGCGGCTTCGGTGTTTCATGGTGGAGAGAGGCTCTGTTTGATCCAAATAGGCCTATTCATCTGAGTTGAAGAAAAACATGTATATTTCAAAAGAAAGTCGTCCGAGTTAGAAGCAGGAGCATCTACCGCATTGTTTACCTGTGAGAATTGTGGTATTTTCTGAACAGAATACTTCCTGACTCTTAGGTTCTTCAAGGTGGAGATAGGCTCCCTTCGCTCTAAATAGGCCTCTGCAGCAAACATGACGAAACACATGTATCTATCACCAAAATCTTCTATGATAGAAGCTGCAGCCTCTACCACATTTTTTCCCTGAGACTTGAGTTAGTTTTTGAAGGAAATACTTCCTGCAAATTAGTTTTCAAAGTGGAGATAGGCTCTGCTTGCTTCTACAGGCCTATTCAGCTCAGTTGAAGAAACACATGTATCTCTCGAAAGAAAACCATTTATTTTAGAAGAAGGAGAATGAAGCACAGTTTCCCATTGAGAGTCAGGTTAGTTTATCAGAGGAATACTTTTGGCAACGTAGGTTTTTCAAGGTGGAGATTGGTTCACTTGGCTCCAAATAGGCCTATTCATCAGAGTTGAAGAAACACATGTATCTCTGCAAAGAAAACCGTGTATGGTAGAAGGTGCAGCATGCTGCCTATTGTTTACCTGTGAGAACTGTGTTAGTTTTGGAAAGTAATACTTCCTGCAATTAGGGTTTTTCAAGATGGAGATAGGCTTTCTTTATTACAAATATGCCTCTTCAGCTACGTTGATAAAACACTTGTATCTCCAAAAAATCCAAATGTGTCAGAATCAGGAGCATCTACCACATTGTGTCCCCATGAGAATTGAGTTGGTTTTTGAAAATAATACTTCCTGCAAATCACAGTTTTGAAGCTATTGAAAACCTCATTTTCTTCCAAAGAGGCTTATTCCATTCAGTTGAAGAAGCACATGTATCTCTCCAAAGTAATCCATCTGGGTTAAAAGGGGGAGCCTCGATCACTTTGTTTCCCTGTGAGAATTGACTTAGTTCTTCAAAGGAATTATTCCTGCAACTTAGGTGTTTCAAAGTGTTTATAGACTCTGTTTGCTCTAAATATGGCTATTAAGCTGAGTTGAAGAAACACATGTATCTCTTGAAACAAAACCATCTATGTTAGAATGAGGACCATGCAGCATCGTGTTTCCTTGTGAGAATTGAGTGAAATTTTGACAGGAATCCTTCCCGGAAAGCAAAGATTTCAAGGTGGAGAAAAGCTCATTTTTTTCCAATAGGTCCACTTGCAAAGTTGAAGAATCGCATGGATCTCTCTAACGAAAACCATGTGTGTGAGGAGCCACACTTTCCAGCACCTTGTTCCCCTGTGTGAAACGAGTGCGTTTTTGAAAGGAATGCTTCCTGAAAATCATAGTTTTCAAGGTGGATAAAGGCACATTTTGTTCCAGATAACCCTATTCTCCTATGTTGAACAAGCACATATATCTCTCAAAAGAAAACATTCAGTGTTAGAAGCTGAAGCTTCTAGTACATTGTTTCCTTTTGAGAATTCTGTCATTTTTTCAGAGGAATGCTTCCTGCAACATAGGTATTTCAAAGGGGAGGGTGGCTCTGTTTGCCCCAAATAGGCATATTCAGCAGAGTGAGAAACACATGTGTCCCACCACAGAAAACCTTCTAGGTTAGAAGCTGAAGCATTAGCACATTGTTTACTTGTTGCAATTGAATTTGTTTTAGAAAGGCATATTTCCCAAATAGTAGAATTTTCAAGGTGATGCAAAGGTCATTTTGTTCAAAGAGGCCTACTTAAGCGAGTTGACATCACCCATGTATCTCTCAAAGAAAACCATCCAAGTTAGAAGCGGCAGCAGCTAGCACATTGTTTCCTTTGGAGAATTCAGTTAGTTAGAGAAAGGAATATTCCTGCAGATGATAGTTTTCACAGGAAAGAAAGGTTCATTTTGTAACCAATAAGCCTTATCAGCAAAGTTGAAGAAACACCTGTATCTCTCAAAACAAAGCCATCTGAGTTCGTACATGGAGCTTCCTGCACATTTTTACATGGAGAATTGAGTTGGTTGTTCACAGAAAAACTACCTGCAAGTCTTAGTTTTCTACAGGGAGAAAGAGTCGTTTTGTTCCAAACAGGCTTTTCAGCAAAAATGAAGAAACAAATGTATCTCTCCAACGAAAACTGTAAAAGTAAGAAGCCGCAGCATCTAGGGCATTGTTTCCCAACGAGATTTGAGTGAATTTTTGAAAGAAATACTTCCTGAAAATCTTGATTTTCAAAGTGAAGAAAAGCTCCTAAGTTCCCAGTAGGCCTATTCAATTGAGTTGACAAAAAACATGTATCGCTTGATAGAAAACTATCTGTGTTAATATGAGGAGCATGTAGCAAATTGTTTTCTGTAAGAATTGTGTCAGTTGTAGAAAGGAATACTGCCTGAAAACGTTAGTTTTTCAAGGAGGAGAAAGGAAAATTTGGTTCCAAGAGGCATATTCAGGTGAGTGGACAAAAATAAAGTATCTCTGAAAAGAAAATCGCTTGAGTTAGAAGCTGGAGCTTCAAGACTTTGTATCCCTGTTAGCATTGCATGAGTATTTGAAAGGAATTCTTACTGCCACGTGATTTTTCAATGCGGACATAGGCTCTCTTTCTTCCAAATAGGCCTATAGAACTGAGTTGATGAAACACATGTATCTCTCAAAGGAAAACCATCTAGTTAGAAAGAGAAGCATCTAGCACATTGTTTCCATGTGAGAAATGAGTTCGTTTTTTTATTTAATACTTCCTGGAAATCACAGTTTTCAACATGGAGAAAGGCTCCTTTAGTTCCAATAAGCCTATTCAGCTACATTGGAAAAACAAATGTATCTCTTGAAAGAAAGCCATCTGTTTCATCTAGTGCATTGGCTTCCCGTGAGCATTGAGGTAGCTTTTGAAAGGGAAAGTTCATTTCAGTTGCTACAAGGCAGGTATAGACTTGGTTTGATCGAAATAGGCTGGTTCAGCTGTGTTGAAGACGCACATGTATCTCTCGAAGGAAAACCAACTATGTTAGAAGCTGCAGCATGTAGCACATTTTTTCCATGAGAATTAAGTTAGTTTTTGTTAAATAACTCCTGGAAATCATAGCTGTCGAATGCAGAAATATTACCTGCCAATCAGTTTTCTAGAGGGAGAAAGAGTCATTTTGTTCCAAACAGGCTTCTTCTGCAAAAATGAAGAAACAAATGAATCTCTCCAATGAAACCATGAAAGTAAGAAGCCGCAGCATCCACCACATTGTTTCCCAGTGAGATTTGAGTGAGTTTTTGAAAGAAATACTTGCGGAAAATCATGGTTTTCAAAGTGGAGAAAAGCTCATAAGTTCCCTGTAGGCCTATTCAATTGACTAGATGAAAAAGTGTATCACTTGAGAGAAAACTGTCCATGTTAATGGCAGGAGCATCCAGCACATTGTTTCCCTGTAAGAATTGTGTTTGTTTTCGAAAGGCATACATCTTTCAAACCATAGTTTTCAAGGAGGAGAAAGAAAAATTTGGTTCCAAGAGGCATATTCAGTTGGTAGACAAAAATAAAGTATGTCTGAAAAGCAAATCATGTGAGTTACACTCTGGAGCTTCTAGAATTTGTATCCCTGTGAGAATTGAGTTCCTTTTTGAAAGGAATACTTAGTGCCATGTGGATCTCTCAATGTGGTGATAGGCTCTCTTGGTTCCAAATAGGCCTATGCAACTGACTTGATGAAACACATGTATCTCTCAAAGGAAAACCATCTACTTAGAAACAGGAGCATCTAGCACATTGCTTTCATGTGAGAATGAGTTAGTTTTTTTATTTACTCCTTCCTGGAAATCATAGATTTCAACGTGGAGAAAGGCTCTTTTAGTTCCACTAGACCTATTCAGCTACGTAGAAAAAACAAATGTATCTCTTGAAAGAAAACCATCTGTGTAAGAAACAGCAGAATCTAGTGTGTTGGCTCCCCGTGAGAATTGAGCTAGCTTTTGAAGGGAAACTTCATTTCAGTTGCTACAAGACAGAGATAGACTCAGTTTGATCGAAATAGGCCGATTCAGCTGTATTGAAGAAGCACAAGTATCTCTCAAAGGAAAACGAGCAATGTCAGAAACGGCAGCATCTAGCACATTTTTTCCATGAGAATTAAGTTAGTTTTTGTTTAATAACTCCTGGAAATCATAGTTTTCAAGGTGGAGATAGGCTCTCTTTACTCCAAATCAGCCTATTCAACTCCGCTGAGGAAACGCAGAAGCCTCTCAAAAGAAAACCATCTCTGTTAGAAATGCCGCATCTAGTGCATTGTTTCCCTGTGAGAACTGAGTGAGTTTCTGAAAGAAATACTTCCTGGAAATCACAGTTTTCAAGGTGGAGAAATGCCCATTTGTTTCCTACTACACCGCTAAGGCTAAGTTGAAGGAAAACATAAATCTCTCGAAAGAAAACCATCTGTTCAAGGAGCTGCTGCTTGTAGCACATTGTTTCCCTTTGAGGACTAAGTTTGTATTGAGAAGGAAGACTTCCTGCAGCTTTATTGTTTCAAGATGAAGACCGGCTGTGTTTGATCTAAACAGGCTCTGCAGCTTCACTCAAGATACACATGGATCTCTCCAAAGAAGACCATCCATGTTGAAGCTGCAGCATTGAGCACATTTTCTCCGAGGGTGAATTCAGTTAGTTTTTGAAAGGAGTATTTAAAGCAAATCAAAGTTTCAAGGTGGAGAAATGTCAATTAGTTCTAAATAGGCCTATCAAGCTATGTTGAGGAAACACAAATATCTCTCAAAGGAAAACCATCTGTGTTAAAAGGAGGACCATCTACCAACTGGTTTCCCTGTGGGAACGGCATCAGTTTTTGAAAGGAATACTTCCTGCGGCTTCGGTGTTTCATGGTGGAGAGAGGCTCTGTTTGATCCAAATAGGCCTATTCATCTGAGTTGAAGAAAAACATGTATATTTCAAAAGAAAGTCGTCCGAGTTAGAAGCAGGAGCATCTACCGCATTGTTTACCTGTGAGAATTGTGGTATTTTCTGAACAGAATACTTCCTGACTCTTAGGTTCTTCAAGGTGGAGATAGGCTCCCTTCGCTCTAAATAGGCCTCTGCAGCAAACATGACGAAACACATGTATCTATCACCAAAATCTTCTATGATAGAAGCTGCAGCCTCTACCACATTTTTTCCCTGAGACTTGAGTTAGTTTTTGAAGGAAATACTTCCTGCAAATTAGTTTTCAAAGTGGAGATAGGCTCTGCTTGCTTCTACAGGCCTATTCAGCTCAGTTGAAGAAACACATGTATCTCTCGAAAGAAAACCATTTATTTTAGAAGAAGGAGAATGAAGCACAGTTTCCCATTGAGAGTCAGGTTAGTTTATCAGAGGAATACTTTTGGCAACGTAGGTTTTTCAAGGTGGAGATTGGTTCACTTGGCTCCAAATAGGCCTATTCATCAGAGTTGAAGAAACACATGTATCTCTGCAAAGAAAACCGTGTATGGTAGAAGGTGCAGCATGCTGCCTATTGTTTACCTGTGAGAACTGTGTTAGTTTTGGAAAGTAATACTTCCTGCAATTAGGGTTTTTCAAGATGGAGATAGGCTTTCTTTATTACAAATATGCCTCTTCAGCTACGTTGATAAAACACTTGTATCTCCAAAAAATCCAAATGTGTCAGAATCAGGAGCATCTACCACATTGTGTCCCCATGAGAATTGAGTTGGTTTTTGAAAATAATACTTCCTGCAAATCACAGTTTTGAAGCTATTGAAAACCTCATTTTCTTCCAAAGAGGCTTATTCCATTCAGTTGAAGAAGCACATGTATCTCTCCAAAGTAATCCATCTGGGTTAAAAGGGGGAGCCTCGATCACTTTGTTTCCCTGTGAGAATTGACTTAGTTCTTCAAAGGAATTATTCCTGCAACTTAGGTGTTTCAAAGTGTTTATAGACTCTGTTTGCTCTAAATATGGCTATTAAGCTGAGTTGAAGAAACACATGTATCTCTTGAAACAAAACCATCTATGTTAGAATGAGGACCATGCAGCATCGTGTTTCCTTGTGAGAATTGAGTGAAATTTTGACAGGAATCCTTCCCGGAAAGCAAAGATTTCAAGGTGGAGAAAAGCTCATTTTTTTCCAATAGGTCCACTTGCAAAGTTGAAGAATCGCATGGATCTCTCTAACGAAAACCATGTGTGTGAGGAGCCACACTTTCCAGCACCTTGTTCCCCTGTGTGAAACGAGTGCGTTTTTGAAAGGAATGCTTCCTGAAAATCATAGTTTTCAAGGTGGATAAAGGCACATTTTGTTCCAGATAACCCTATTCTCCTATGTTGAACAAGCACATATATCTCTCAAAAGAAAACATTCAGTGTTAGAAGCTGAAGCTTCTAGTACATTGTTTCCTTTTGAGAATTCTGTCATTTTTTCAGAGGAATGCTTCCTGCAACATAGGTATTTCAAAGGGGAGGGTGGCTCTGTTTGCCCCAAATAGGCATATTCAGCAGAGTGAGAAACACATGTGTCCCACCACAGAAAACCTTCTAGGTTAGAAGCTGAAGCATTAGCACATTGTTTACTTGTTGCAATTGAATTTGTTTTAGAAAGGCATATTTCCCAAATAGTAGAATTTTCAAGGTGATGCAAGGGTCATTTTGTTCAAAGAGGCCTACTTAAGCGAGTTGACATCACCCATGTATCTCTCAAAGAAAACCATCCAAGTTAGAAGCGGCAGCAGCTAGCACATTGTTTCCTTTGGAGAATTCAGTTAGTTAGAGAAAGGAATATTCCTGCAGATGATAGTTTTCACAGGAAAGAAAGGTTCATTTTGTAACCAATAAGCCTTATCAGCAAAGTTGAAGAAACACCTGTATCTCTCAAAACAAAGCCATCTGAGTTCGTACATGGAGCTTCCTGCACATTTTTACATGGAGAATTGAGTTGGTTGTTCACAGAAAAACTACCTGCAAGTCTTAGTTTTCTACAGGGAGAAAGAGTCGTTTTGTTCCAAACAGGCTTTTCAGCAAAAATGAAGAAACAAATGTATCTCTCCAACGAAAACTGTAAAAGTAAGAAGCCGCAGCATCTAGGGCATTGTTTCCCAACGAGATTTGAGTGAATTTTTGAAAGAAATACTTCCTGAAAATCTTGATTTTCAAAGTGAAGAAAAGCTCCTAAGTTCCCAGTAGGCCTATTCAATTGAGTTGACAAAAAACATGTATCGCTTGATAGAAAACTATCTGTGTTAATATGAGGAGCATGTAGCAAATTGTTTTCTGTAAGAATTGTGTCAGTTGTAGAAAGGAATACTGCCTGAAAACGTTAGTTTTTCAAGGAGGAGAAAGGAAAATTTGGTTCCAAGAGGCATATTCAGGTGAGTGGACAAAAATAAAGTATCTCTGAAAAGAAAATCGCTTGAGTTAGAAGCTGGAGCTTCAAGACTTTGTATCCCTGTTAGCATTGCATGAGTATTTGAAAGGAATTCTTACTGCCACGTGATTTTTCAATGCGGACATAGGCTCTCTTTCTTCCAAATAGGCCTATAGAACTGAGTTGATGAAACACATGTATCTCTCAAAGGAAAACCATCTAGTTAGAAAGAGAAGCATCTAGCACATTGTTTCCATGTGAGAAATGAGTTCGTTTTTTTATTTAATACTTCCTGGAAATCACAGTTTTCAACATGGAGAAAGGCTCCTTTAGTTCCAATAAGCCTATTCAGCTACATTGGAAAAACAAATGTATCTCTTGAAAGAAAGCCATCTGTTTCATCTAGTGCATTGGCTTCCCGTGAGCATTGAGGTAGCTTTTGAAAGGGAAAGTTCATTTCAGTTGCTACAAGGCAGGTATAGACTTGGTTTGATCGAAATAGGCTGGTTCAGCTGTGTTGAAGACGCACATGTATCTCTCGAAGGAAAACCAACTATGTTAGAAGCTGCAGCATGTAGCACATTTTTTCCATGAGAATTAAGTTAGTTTTTGTTAAATAACTCCTGGAAATCATAGCTGTCGAATGCAGAAATATTACCTGCCAATCAGTTTTCTAGAGGGAGAAAGAGTCATTTTGTTCCAAACAGGCTTCTTCTGCAAAAATGAAGAAACAAATGAATCTCTCCAATGAAACCATGAAAGTAAGAAGCCGCAGCATCCACCACATTGTTTCCCAGTGAGATTTGAGTGAGTTTTTGAAAGAAATACTTGCGGAAAATCATGGTTTTCAAAGTGGAGAAAAGCTCATAAGTTCCCTGTAGGCCTATTCAATTGACTAGATGAAAAAGTGTATCGCTTGAGAGAAAACTGTCCATGTTAATGGCAGGAGCATCCAGCACATTGTTTCCCTGTAAGAATTGTGTTTGTTTTCGAAAGGCATACATCTTTCAAACCATAGTTTTCAAGGAGGAGAAAGAAAAATTTGGTTCCAAGAGGCATATTCAGTTGGTAGACAAAAATAAAGTATGTCTGAAAAGCAAATCATGTGAGTTACACTCTGGAGCTTCTAGAATTTGTATCCCTGTGAGAATTGAGTTCCTTTTTGAAAGGAATACTTAGTGCCATGTGGATCTCTCAATGTGGTGATAGGCTCTCTTGGTTCCAAATAGGCCTATGCAACTGACTTGATGAAACACATGTATCTCTCAAAGGAAAACCATCTACTTAGAAACAGGAGCATCTAGCACATTGCTTTCATGTGAGAATGAGTTAGTTTTTTTATTTACTCCTTCCTGGAAATCATAGATTTCAACGTGGAGAAAGGCTCTTTTAGTTCCACTAGACCTATTCAGCTACGTAGAAAAAACAAATGTATCTCTTGAAAGAAAACCATCTGTGTAAGAAACAGCAGAATCTAGTGTGTTGGCTCCCCGTGAGAATTGAGCTAGCTTTTGAAGGGAAACTTCATTTCAGTTGCTACAAGACAGAGATAGACTCAGTTTGATCGAAATAGGCCGATTCAGCTGTATTGAAGAAGCACAAGTATCTCTCAAAGGAAAACGAGCAATGTCAGAAACGGCAGCATCTAGCACATTTTTTCCATGAGAATTAAGTTAGTTTTTGTTTAATAACTCCTGGAAATCATAGTTTTCAAGGTGGAGATAGGCTCTCTTTACTCCAAATCAGCCTATTCAACTCCGCTGAGGAAACGCAGAAGCCTCTCAAAAGAAAACCATCTCTGTTAGAAATGCCGCATCTAGTGCATTGTTTCCCTGTGAGAACTGAGTGAGTTTCTGAAAGAAATACTTCCTGGAAATCACAGTTTTCAAGGTGGAGAAATGCCCATTTGTTTCCTACTACACCGCTAAGGCTAAGTTGAAGGAAAACATAAATCTCTCGAAAGAAAACCATCTGTTCAAGGAGCTGCTGCTTGTAGCACATTGTTTCCCTTTGAGGACTAAGTTTGTATTGAGAAGGAAGACTTCCTGCAGCTTTATTGTTTCAAGATGAAGACCGGCTGTGTTTGATCTAAACAGGCTCTGCAGCTTCACTCAAGATACACATGGATCTCTCCAAAGAAAACCATCCATGTTGAAGCTGCAGCATTGAGCACATTTTCTCCGAGGGTGAATTCAGTTAGTTTTTGAAAGGAGTATTTAAAGCAAATCAAAGTTTCAAGGTGGAGAAATGTCAATTAGTTCTAAATAGGCCTATCAAGCTATGTTGAGGAAACACAAATATCTCTCAAAGGAAAACCATCTGTGTTAAAAGGAGGACCATCTACCAACTGGTTTCCCTGTGGGAACGGCATCAGTTTTTGAAAGGAATACTTCCTGCGGCTTCGGTGTTTCATGGTGGAGAGAGGCTCTGTTTGATCCAAATAGGCCTATTCATCTGAGTTGAAGAAAAACATGTATATTTCAAAAGAAAGTCGTCCGAGTTAGAAGCAGGAGCATCTACCGCATTGTTTACCTGTGAGAATTGTGGTATTTTCTGAACAGAATACTTCCTGACTCTTAGGTTCTTCAAGGTGGAGATAGGCTCCCTTCGCTCTAAATAGGCCTCTGCAGCAAACATGACGAAACACATGTATCTATCACCAAAATCTTCTATGATAGAAGCTGCAGCCTCTACCACATTTTTTCCCTGAGACTTGAGTTAGTTTTTGAAGGAAATACTTCCTGCAAATTAGTTTTCAAAGTGGAGATAGGCTCTGCTTGCTTCTACAGGCCTATTCAGCTCAGTTGAAGAAACACATGTATCTCTCGAAAGAAAACCATTTATTTTAGAAGAAGGAGAATGAAGCACAGTTTCCCATTGAGAGTCAGGTTAGTTTATCAGAGGAATACTTTTGGCAACGTAGGTTTTTCAAGGTGGAGATTGGTTCACTTGGCTCCAAATAGGCCTATTCATCAGAGTTGAAGAAACACATGTATCTCTGCAAAGAAAACCGTGTATGGTAGAAGGTGCAGCATGCTGCCTATTGTTTACCTGTGAGAACTGTGTTAGTTTTGGAAAGTAATACTTCCTGCAATTAGGGTTTTTCAAGATGGAGATAGGCTTTCTTTATTACAAATATGCCTCTTCAGCTACGTTGATAAAACACTTGTATCTCCAAAAAATCCAAATGTGTCAGAATCAGGAGCATCTACCACATTGTGTCCCCATGAGAATTGAGTTGGTTTTTGAAAATAATACTTCCTGCAAATCACAGTTTTGAAGCTATTGAAAACCTCATTTTCTTCCAAAGAGGCTTATTCCATTCAGTTGAAGAAGCACATGTATCTCTCCAAAGTAATCCATCTGGGTTAAAAGGGGGAGCCTCGATCACTTTGTTTCCCTGTGAGAATTGACTTAGTTCTTCAAAGGAATTATTCCTGCAACTTAGGTGTTTCAAAGTGTTTATAGACTCTGTTTGCTCTAAATATGGCTATTAAGCTGAGTTGAAGAAACACATGTATCTCTTGAAACAAAACCATCTATGTTAGAATGAGGACCATGCAGCATCGTGTTTCCTTGTGAGAATTGAGTGAAATTTTGACAGGAATCCTTCCCGGAAAGCAAAGATTTCAAGGTGGAGAAAAGCTCATTTTTTTCCAATAGGTCCACTTGCAAAGTTGAAGAATCGCATGGATCTCTCTAACGAAAACCATGTGTGTGAGGAGCCACACTTTCCAGCACCTTGTTCCCCTGTGTGAAACGAGTGCGTTTTTGAAAGGAATGCTTCCTGAAAATCATAGTTTTCAAGGTGGATAAAGGCACATTTTGTTCCAGATAACCCTATTCTCCTATGTTGAACAAGCACATATATCTCTCAAAAGAAAACATTCAGTGTTAGAAGCTGAAGCTTCTAGTACATTGTTTCCTTTTGAGAATTCTGTCATTTTTTCAGAGGAATGCTTCCTGCAACATAGGTATTTCAAAGGGGAGGGTGGCTCTGTTTGCCCCAAATAGGCATATTCAGCAGAGTGAGAAACACATGTGTCCCACCACAGAAAACCTTCTAGGTTAGAAGCTGAAGCATTAGCACATTGTTTACTTGTTGCAATTGAATTTGTTTTAGAAAGGCATATTTCCCAAATAGTAGAATTTTCAAGGTGATGCAAGGGTCATTTTGTTCAAAGAGGCCTACTTAAGCGAGTTGACATCACCCATGTATCTCTCAAAGAAAACCATCCAAGTTAGAAGCGGCAGCAGCTAGCACATTGTTTCCTTTGGAGAATTCAGTTAGTTAGAGAAAGGAATATTCCTGCAGATGATAGTTTTCACAGGAAAGAAAGGTTCATTTTGTAACCAATAAGCCTTATCAGCAAAGTTGAAGAAACACCTGTATCTCTCAAAACAAAGCCATCTGAGTTCGTACATGGAGCTTCCTGCACATTTTTACATGGAGAATTGAGTTGGTTGTTCACAGAAAAACTACCTGCAAGTCTTAGTTTTCTACAGGGAGAAAGAGTCGTTTTGTTCCAAACAGGCTTTTCAGCAAAAATGAAGAAACAAATGTATCTCTCCAACGAAAACTGTAAAAGTAAGAAGCCGCAGCATCTAGGGCATTGTTTCCCAACGAGATTTGAGTGAATTTTTGAAAGAAATACTTCCTGAAAATCTTGATTTTCAAAGTGAAGAAAAGCTCCTAAGTTCCCAGTAGGCCTATTCAATTGAGTTGACAAAAAACATGTATCGCTTGATAGAAAACTATCTGTGTTAATATGAGGAGCATGTAGCAAATTGTTTTCTGTAAGAATTGTGTCAGTTGTAGAAAGGAATACTGCCTGAAAACGTTAGTTTTTCAAGGAGGAGAAAGGAAAATTTGGTTCCAAGAGGCATATTCAGGTGAGTGGACAAAAATAAAGTATCTCTGAAAAGAAAATCGCTTGAGTTAGAAGCTGGAGCTTCAAGACTTTGTATCCCTGTTAGCATTGCATGAGTATTTGAAAGGAATTCTTACTGCCACGTGATTTTTCAATGCGGACATAGGCTCTCTTTCTTCCAAATAGGCCTATAGAACTGAGTTGATGAAACACATGTATCTCTCAAAGGAAAACCATCTAGTTAGAAAGAGAAGCATCTAGCACATTGTTTCCATGTGAGAAATGAGTTCGTTTTTTTATTTAATACTTCCTGGAAATCACAGTTTTCAACATGGAGAAAGGCTCCTTTAGTTCCAATAAGCCTATTCAGCTACATTGGAAAAACAAATGTATCTCTTGAAAGAAAGCCATCTGTTTCATCTAGTGCATTGGCTTCCCGTGAGCATTGAGGTAGCTTTTGAAAGGGAAAGTTCATTTCAGTTGCTACAAGGCAGGTATAGACTTGGTTTGATCGAAATAGGCTGGTTCAGCTGTGTTGAAGACGCACATGTATCTCTCGAAGGAAAACCAACTATGTTAGAAGCTGCAGCATGTAGCACATTTTTTCCATGAGAATTAAGTTAGTTTTTGTTAAATAACTCCTGGAAATCATAGCTGTCGAATGCAGAAATATTACCTGCCAATCAGTTTTCTAGAGGGAGAAAGAGTCATTTTGTTCCAAACAGGCTTCTTCTGCAAAAATGAAGAAACAAATGAATCTCTCCAATGAAACCATGAAAGTAAGAAGCCGCAGCATCCACCACATTGTTTCCCAGTGAGATTTGAGTGAGTTTTTGAAAGAAATACTTGCGGAAAATCATGGTTTTCAAAGTGGAGAAAAGCTCATAAGTTCCCTGTAGGCCTATTCAATTGACTAGATGAAAAAGTGTATCGCTTGAGAGAAAACTGTCCATGTTAATGGCAGGAGCATCCAGCACATTGTTTCCCTGTAAGAATTGTGTTTGTTTTCGAAAGGCATACATCTTTCAAACCATAGTTTTCAAGGAGGAGAAAGAAAAATTTGGTTCCAAGAGGCATATTCAGTTGGTAGACAAAAATAAAGTATGTCTGAAAAGCAAATCATGTGAGTTACACTCTGGAGCTTCTAGAATTTGTATCCCTGTGAGAATTGAGTTCCTTTTTGAAAGGAATACTTAGTGCCATGTGGATCTCTCAATGTGGTGATAGGCTCTCTTGGTTCCAAATAGGCCTATGCAACTGACTTGATGAAACACATGTATCTCTCAAAGGAAAACCATCTACTTAGAAACAGGAGCATCTAGCACATTGCTTTCATGTGAGAATGAGTTAGTTTTTTTATTTACTCCTTCCTGGAAATCATAGATTTCAACGTGGAGAAAGGCTCTTTTAGTTCCACTAGACCTATTCAGCTACGTAGAAAAAACAAATGTATCTCTTGAAAGAAAACCATCTGTGTAAGAAACAGCAGAATCTAGTGTGTTGGCTCCCCGTGAGAATTGAGCTAGCTTTTGAAGGGAAACTTCATTTCAGTTGCTACAAGACAGAGATAGACTCAGTTTGATCGAAATAGGCCGATTCAGCTGTATTGAAGAAGCACAAGTATCTCAAAGGAAAACGAGCAATGTCAGAAACGGCAGCATCTAGCACATTTTTTCCATGAGAATGAAGTTAGTTTTTGTTTAATAACTCCTGGAAATCATAGTTTTCAAGGTGGAGATAGGCTCTCTTTACTCCAAATCAGCCTATTCAACTCCGCTGAGGAAACGCAGAAGCCTCTCAAAAGAAAACCATCTCTGTTAGAAATGCCGCATCTAGTGCATTGTTTCCCTGTGAGAACTGAGTGAGTTTCTGAAAGAAATACTTCCTGGAAATCACAGTTTTCAAGGTGGAGAAATGCCCATTTGTTTCCTACTACACCGCTAAGGCTAAGTTGAAGGAAAACATAAATCTCTCGAAAGAAAACCATCTGTTCAAGGAGCTGCTGCTTGTAGCACATTGTTTCCCTTTGAGGACTAAGTTTGTATTGAGAAGGAAGACTTCCTGCAGCTTTATTGTTTCAAGATGAAGACCGGCTGTGTTTGATCTAAACAGGCTCTGCAGCTTCACTCAAGATACACATGGATCTCTCCAAAGAAAACCATCCATGTTGAAGCTGCAGCATTGAGCACATTTTCTCCGAGGGTGAATTCAGTTAGTTTTTGAAAGGAGTATTTAAAGCAAATCAAAGTTTCAAGGTGGAGAAATGTCAATTAGTTCTAAATAGGCCTATCAAGCTATGTTGAGGAAACACAAATATCTCTCAAAGGAAAACCATCTGTGTTAAAAGGAGGACCATCTACCAACTGGTTTCCCTGTGGGAACGGCATCAGTTTTTGAAAGGAATACTTCCTGCGGCTTCGGTGTTTCATGGTGGAGAGAGGCTCTGTTTGATCCAAATAGGCCTATTCATCTGAGTTGAAGAAAAACATGTATATTTCAAAAGAAAGTCGTCCGAGTTAGAAGCAGGAGCATCTACCGCATTGTTTACCTGTGAGAATTGTGGTATTTTCTGAACAGAATACTTCCTGACTCTTAGGTTCTTCAAGGTGGAGATAGGCTCCCTTCGCTCTAAATAGGCCTCTGCAGCAAACATGACGAAACACATGTATCTATCACCAAAATCTTCTATGATAGAAGCTGCAGCCTCTACCACATTTTTTCCCTGAGACTTGAGTTAGTTTTTGAAGGAAATACTTCCTGCAAATTAGTTTTCAAAGTGGAGATAGGCTCTGCTTGCTTCTACAGGCCTATTCAGCTCAGTTGAAGAAACACATGTATCTCTCGAAAGAAAACCATTTATTTTAGAAGAAGGAGAATGAAGCACAGTTTCCCATTGAGAGTCAGGTTAGTTTATCAGAGGAATACTTTTGGCAACGTAGGTTTTTCAAGGTGGAGATTGGTTCACTTGGCTCCAAATAGGCCTATTCATCAGAGTTGAAGAAACACATGTATCTCTGCAAAGAAAACCGTGTATGGTAGAAGGTGCAGCATGCTGCCTATTGTTTACCTGTGAGAACTGTGTTAGTTTTGGAAAGTAATACTTCCTGCAATTAGGGTTTTTCAAGATGGAGATAGGCTTTCTTTATTACAAATATGCCTCTTCAGCTACGTTGATAAAACACTTGTATCTCCAAAAAATCCAAATGTGTCAGAATCAGGAGCATCTACCACATTGTGTCCCCATGAGAATTGAGTTGGTTTTTGAAAATAATACTTCCTGCAAATCACAGTTTTGAAGCTATTGAAAACCTCATTTTCTTCCAAAGAGGCTTATTCCATTCAGTTGAAGAAGCACATGTATCTCTCCAAAGTAATCCATCTGGGTTAAAAGGGGGAGCCTCGATCACTTTGTTTCCCTGTGAGAATTGACTTAGTTCTTCAAAGGAATTATTCCTGCAACTTAGGTGTTTCAAAGTGTTTATAGACTCTGTTTGCTCTAAATATGGCTATTAAGCTGAGTTGAAGAAACACATGTATCTCTTGAAACAAAACCATCTATGTTAGAATGAGGACCATGCAGCATCGTGTTTCCTTGTGAGAATTGAGTGAAATTTTGACAGGAATCCTTCCCGGAAAGCAAAGATTTCAAGGTGGAGAAAAGCTCATTTTTTTCCAATAGGTCCACTTGCAAAGTTGAAGAATCGCATGGATCTCTCTAACGAAAACCATGTGTGTGAGGAGCCACACTTTCCAGCACCTTGTTCCCCTGTGTGAAACGAGTGCGTTTTTGAAAGGAATGCTTCCTGAAAATCATAGTTTTCAAGGTGGATAAAGGCACATTTTGTTCCAGATAACCCTATTCTCCTATGTTGAACAAGCACATATATCTCTCAAAAGAAAACATTCAGTGTTAGAAGCTGAAGCTTCTAGTACATTGTTTCCTTTTGAGAATTCTGTCATTTTTTCAGAGGAATGCTTCCTGCAACATAGGTATTTCAAAGGGGAGGGTGGCTCTGTTTGCCCCAAATAGGCATATTCAGCAGAGTGAGAAACACATGTGTCCCACCACAGAAAACCTTCTAGGTTAGAAGCTGAAGCATTAGCACATTGTTTACTTGTTGCAATTGAATTTGTTTTAGAAAGGCATATTTCCCAAATAGTAGAATTTTCAAGGTGATGCAAGGGTCATTTTGTTCAAAGAGGCCTACTTAAGCGAGTTGACATCACCCATGTATCTCTCAAAGAAAACCATCCAAGTTAGAAGCGGCAGCAGCTAGCACATTGTTTCCTTTGGAGAATTCAGTTAGTTAGAGAAAGGAATATTCCTGCAGATGATAGTTTTCACAGGAAAGAAAGGTTCATTTTGTAACCAATAAGCCTTATCAGCAAAGTTGAAGAAACACCTGTATCTCTCAAAACAAAGCCATCTGAGTTCGTACATGGAGCTTCCTGCACATTTTTACATGGAGAATTGAGTTGGTTGTTCACAGAAAAACTACCTGCAAGTCTTAGTTTTCTACAGGGAGAAAGAGTCGTTTTGTTCCAAACAGGCTTTTCAGCAAAAATGAAGAAACAAATGTATCTCTCCAACGAAAACTGTAAAAGTAAGAAGCCGCAGCATCTAGGGCATTGTTTCCCAACGAGATTTGAGTGAATTTTTGAAAGAAATACTTCCTGAAAATCTTGATTTTCAAAGTGAAGAAAAGCTCCTAAGTTCCCAGTAGGCCTATTCAATTGAGTTGACAAAAAACATGTATCGCTTGATAGAAAACTATCTGTGTTAATATGAGGAGCATGTAGCAAATTGTTTTCTGTAAGAATTGTGTCAGTTGTAGAAAGGAATACTGCCTGAAAACGTTAGTTTTTCAAGGAGGAGAAAGGAAAATTTGGTTCCAAGAGGCATATTCAGGTGAGTGGACAAAAATAAAGTATCTCTGAAAAGAAAATCGCTTGAGTTAGAAGCTGGAGCTTCAAGACTTTGTATCCCTGTTAGCATTGCATGAGTATTTGAAAGGAATTCTTACTGCCACGTGATTTTTCAATGCGGACATAGGCTCTCTTTCTTCCAAATAGGCCTATAGAACTGAGTTGATGAAACACATGTATCTCTCAAAGGAAAACCATCTAGTTAGAAAGAGAAGCATCTAGCACATTGTTTCCATGTGAGAAATGAGTTCGTTTTTTTATTTAATACTTCCTGGAAATCACAGTTTTCAACATGGAGAAAGGCTCCTTTAGTTCCAATAAGCCTATTCAGCTACATTGGAAAAACAAATGTATCTCTTGAAAGAAAGCCATCTGTTTCATCTAGTGCATTGGCTTCCCGTGAGCATTGAGGTAGCTTTTGAAAGGGAAAGTTCATTTCAGTTGCTACAAGGCAGGTATAGACTTGGTTTGATCGAAATAGGCTGGTTCAGCTGTGTTGAAGACGCACATGTATCTCTCGAAGGAAAACCAACTATGTTAGAAGCTGCAGCATGTAGCACATTTTTTCCATGAGAATTAAGTTAGTTTTTGTTAAATAACTCCTGGAAATCATAGCTGTCGAATGCAGAAATATTACCTGCCAATCAGTTTTCTAGAGGGAGAAAGAGTCATTTTGTTCCAAACAGGCTTCTTCTGCAAAAATGAAGAAACAAATGAATCTCTCCAATGAAACCATGAAAGTAAGAAGCCGCAGCATCCACCACATTGTTTCCCAGTGAGATTTGAGTGAGTTTTTGAAAGAAATACTTGCGGAAAATCATGGTTTTCAAAGTGGAGAAAAGCTCATAAGTTCCCTGTAGGCCTATTCAATTGACTAGATGAAAAAGTGTATCGCTTGAGAGAAAACTGTCCATGTTAATGGCAGGAGCATCCAGCACATTGTTTCCCTGTAAGAATTGTGTTTGTTTTCGAAAGGCATACATCTTTCAAACCATAGTTTTCAAGGAGGAGAAAGAAAAATTTGGTTCCAAGAGGCATATTCAGTTGGTAGACAAAAATAAAGTATGTCTGAAAAGCAAATCATGTGAGTTACACTCTGGAGCTTCTAGAATTTGTATCCCTGTGAGAATTGAGTTCCTTTTTGAAAGGAATACTTAGTGCCATGTGGATCTCTCAATGTGGTGATAGGCTCTCTTGGTTCCAAATAGGCCTATGCAACTGACTTGATGAAACACATGTATCTCTCAAAGGAAAACCATCTACTTAGAAACAGGAGCATCTAGCACATTGCTTTCATGTGAGAATGAGTTAGTTTTTTTATTTACTCCTTCCTGGAAATCATAGATTTCAACGTGGAGAAAGGCTCTTTTAGTTCCACTAGACCTATTCAGCTACGTAGAAAAAACAAATGTATCTCTTGAAAGAAAACCATCTGTGTAAGAAACAGCAGAATCTAGTGTGTTGGCTCCCCGTGAGAATTGAGCTAGCTTTTGAAGGGAAACTTCATTTCAGTTGCTACAAGACAGAGATAGACTCAGTTTGATCGAAATAGGCCGATTCAGCTGTATTGAAGAAGCACAAGTATCTCTCAAAGGAAAACGAGCAATGTCAGAAACGGCAGCATCTAGCACATTTTTTCCATGAGAATGAAGTTAGTTTTTGTTTAATAACTCCTGGAAATCATAGTTTTCAAGGTGGAGATAGGCTCTCTTTACTCCAAATCAGCCTATTCAACTCCGCTGAGGAAACGCAGAAGCCTCTCAAAAGAAAACCATCTCTGTTAGAAATGCCGCATCTAGTGCATTGTTTCCCTGTGAGAACTGAGTGAGTTTCTGAAAGAAATACTTCCTGGAAATCACAGTTTTCAAGGTGGAGAAATGCCCATTTGTTTCCTACTACACCGCTAAGGCTAAGTTGAAGGAAAACATAAATCTCTCGAAAGAAAACCATCTGTTCAAGGAGCTGCTGCTTGTAGCACATTGTTTCCCTTTGAGGACTAAGTTTGTATTGAGAAGGAAGACTTCCTGCAGCTTTATTGTTTCAAGATGAAGACCGGCTGTGTTTGATCTAAACAGGCTCTGCAGCTTCACTCAAGATACACATGGATCTCTCCAAAGAAAACCATCCATGTTGAAGCTGCAGCATTGAGCACATTTTCTCCGAGGGTGAATTCAGTTAGTTTTTGAAAGGAGTATTTAAAGCAAATCAAAGTTTCAAGGTGGAGAAATGTCAATTAGTTCTAAATAGGCCTATCAAGCTATGTTGAGGAAACACAAATATCTCTCAAAGGAAAACCATCTGTGTTAAAAGGAGGACCATCTACCAACTGGTTTCCCTGTGGGAACGGCATCAGTTTTTGAAAGGAATACTTCCTGCGGCTTCGGTGTTTCATGGTGGAGAGAGGCTCTGTTTGATCCAAATAGGCCTATTCATCTGAGTTGAAGAAAAACATGTATATTTCAAAAGAAAGTCGTCCGAGTTAGAAGCAGGAGCATCTACCGCATTGTTTACCTGTGAGAATTGTGGTATTTTCTGAACAGAATACTTCCTGACTCTTAGGTTCTTCAAGGTGGAGATAGGCTCCCTTCGCTCTAAATAGGCCTCTGCAGCAAACATGACGAAACACATGTATCTATCACCAAAATCTTCTATGATAGAAGCTGCAGCCTCTACCACATTTTTTCCCTGAGACTTGAGTTAGTTTTTGAAGGAAATACTTCCTGCAAATTAGTTTTCAAAGTGGAGATAGGCTCTGCTTGCTTCTACAGGCCTATTCAGCTCAGTTGAAGAAACACATGTATCTCTCGAAAGAAAACCATTTATTTTAGAAGAAGGAGAATGAAGCACAGTTTCCCATTGAGAGTCAGGTTAGTTTATCAGAGGAATACTTTTGGCAACGTAGGTTTTTCAAGGTGGAGATTGGTTCACTTGGCTCCAAATAGGCCTATTCATCAGAGTTGAAGAAACACATGTATCTCTGCAAAGAAAACCGTGTATGGTAGAAGGTGCAGCATGCTGCCTATTGTTTACCTGTGAGAACTGTGTTAGTTTTGGAAAGTAATACTTCCTGCAATTAGGGTTTTTCAAGATGGAGATAGGCTTTCTTTATTACAAATATGCCTCTTCAGCTACGTTGATAAAACACTTGTATCTCCAAAAAATCCAAATGTGTCAGAATCAGGAGCATCTACCACATTGTGTCCCCATGAGAATTGAGTTGGTTTTTGAAAATAATACTTCCTGCAAATCACAGTTTTGAAGCTATTGAAAACCTCATTTTCTTCCAAAGAGGCTTATTCCATTCAGTTGAAGAAGCACATGTATCTCTCCAAAGTAATCCATCTGGGTTAAAAGGGGGAGCCTCGATCACTTTGTTTCCCTGTGAGAATTGACTTAGTTCTTCAAAGGAATTATTCCTGCAACTTAGGTGTTTCAAAGTGTTTATAGACTCTGTTTGCTCTAAATATGGCTATTAAGCTGAGTTGAAGAAACACATGTATCTCTTGAAACAAAACCATCTATGTTAGAATGAGGACCATGCAGCATCGTGTTTCCTTGTGAGAATTGAGTGAAATTTTGACAGGAATCCTTCCCGGAAAGCAAAGATTTCAAGGTGGAGAAAAGCTCATTTTTTTCCAATAGGTCCACTTGCAAAGTTGAAGAATCGCATGGATCTCTCTAACGAAAACCATGTGTGTGAGGAGCCACACTTTCCAGCACCTTGTTCCCCTGTGTGAAACGAGTGCGTTTTTGAAAGGAATGCTTCCTGAAAATCATAGTTTTCAAGGTGGATAAAGGCACATTTTGTTCCAGATAACCCTATTCTCCTATGTTGAACAAGCACATATATCTCTCAAAAGAAAACATTCAGTGTTAGAAGCTGAAGCTTCTAGTACATTGTTTCCTTTTGAGAATTCTGTCATTTTTTCAAAGGAATGCTTCCTGCAACAAAGGTATTTCAAAGGGGAGGGTGGCTCTGTTTGCCCCAAATAGGCATATTCAGCAGAGTGAGAAACACATGTGTCCCACCACAGAAAACCTTCTAGGTTAGAAGCTGAAGCATTAGCACATTGTTTACTTGTTGCAATTGAATTTGTTTTAGAAAGGCATATTTCCCAAATAGTAGAATTTTCAAGGTGATGCAAGGGTCATTTTGTTCAAAGAGGCCTACTTAAGCGAGTTGACATCACCCATGTATCTCTCAAAGAAAACCATCCAAGTTAGAAGCGGCAGCAGCTAGCACATTGTTTCCTTTGGAGAATTCAGTTAGTTAGAGAAAGGAATATTCCTGCAGATGATAGTTTTCACAGGAAAGAAAGGTTCATTTTGTAACCAATAAGCCTTATCAGCAAAGTTGAAGAAACACCTGTATCTCTCAAAACAAAGCCATCTGAGTTCGTACATGGAGCTTCCTGCACATTTTTACATGGAGAATTGAGTTGGTTGTTCACAGAAAAACTACCTGCAAGTCTTAGTTTTCTACAGGGAGAAAGAGTCGTTTTGTTCCAAACAGGCTTTTCAGCAAAAATGAAGAAACAAATGTATCTCTCCAACGAAAACTGTAAAAGTAAGAAGCCGCAGCATCTAGGGCATTGTTTCCCAACGAGATTTGAGTGAATTTTTGAAAGAAATACTTCCTGAAAATCTTGATTTTCAAAGTGAAGAAAAGCTCCTAAGTTCCCAGTAGGCCTATTCAATTGAGTTGACAAAAAACATGTATCGCTTGATAGAAAACTATCTGTGTTAATATGAGGAGCATGTAGCAAATTGTTTTCTGTAAGAATTGTGTCAGTTGTAGAAAGGAATACTGCCTGAAAACGTTAGTTTTTCAAGGAGGAGAAAGGAAAATTTGGTTCCAAGAGGCATATTCAGGTGAGTGGACAAAAATAAAGTATCTCTGAAAAGAAAATCGCTTGAGTTAGAAGCTGGAGCTTCAAGACTTTGTATCCCTGTTAGCATTGCATGAGTATTTGAAAGGAATTCTTACTGCCACGTGATTTTTCAATGCGGACATAGGCTCTCTTTCTTCCAAATAGGCCTATAGAACTGAGTTGATGAAACACATGTATCTCTCAAAGGAAAACCATCTAGTTAGAAAGAGAAGCATCTAGCACATTGTTTCCATGTGAGAAATGAGTTCGTTTTTTTATTTAATACTTCCTGGAAATCACAGTTTTCAACATGGAGAAAGGCTCCTTTAGTTCCAATAAGCCTATTCAGCTACATTGGAAAAACAAATGTATCTCTTGAAAGAAAGCCATCTGTTTCATCTAGTGCATTGGCTTCCCGTGAGCATTGAGGTAGCTTTTGAAAGGGAAAGTTCATTTCAGTTGCTACAAGGCAGGTATAGACTTGGTTTGATCGAAATAGGCTGGTTCAGCTGTGTTGAAGACGCACATGTATCTCTCGAAGGAAAACCAACTATGTTAGAAGCTGCAGCATGTAGCACATTTTTTCCATGAGAATTAAGTTAGTTTTTGTTAAATAACTCCTGGAAATCATAGCTGTCGAATGCAGAAATATTACCTGCCAATCAGTTTTCTAGAGGGAGAAAGAGTCATTTTGTTCCAAACAGGCTTCTTCTGCAAAAATGAAGAAACAAATGAATCTCTCCAATGAAACCATGAAAGTAAGAAGCCGCAGCATCCACCACATTGTTTCCCAGTGAGATTTGAGTGAGTTTTTGAAAGAAATACTTGCGGAAAATCATGGTTTTCAAAGTGGAGAAAAGCTCATAAGTTCCCTGTAGGCCTATTCAATTGACTAGATGAAAAAGTGTATCGCTTGAGAGAAAACTGTCCATGTTAATGGCAGGAGCATCCAGCACATTGTTTCCCTGTAAGAATTGTGTTTGTTTTCGAAAGGCATACATCTTTCAAACCATAGTTTTCAAGGAGGAGAAAGAAAAATTTGGTTCCAAGAGGCATATTCAGTTGGTAGACAAAAATAAAGTATGTCTGAAAAGCAAATCATGTGAGTTACACTCTGGAGCTTCTAGAATTTGTATCCCTGTGAGAATTGAGTTCCTTTTTGAAAGGAATACTTAGTGCCATGTGGATCTCTCAATGTGGTGGTAGGCTCTCTTGGTTCCAAATAGGCCTATGCAACTGACTTGATGAAACACATGTATCTCTCAAAGGAAAACCATCTACTTAGAAACAGGAGCATCTAGCACATTGCTTTCATGTGAGAATGAGTTAGTTTTTTTATTTACTCCTTCCTGGAAATCATAGATTTCAACGTGGAGAAAGGCTCTTTTAGTTCCACTAGACCTATTCAGCTACGTAGAAAAAACAAATGTATCTCTTGAAAGAAAACCATCTGTGTAAGAAACAGCAGAATCTAGTGTGTTGGCTCCCCGTGAGAATTGAGCTAGCTTTTGAAGGGAAACTTCATTTCAGTTGCTACAAGACAGAGATAGACTCAGTTTGATCGAAATAGGCCGATTCAGCTGTATTGAAGAAGCACAAGTATCTCTCAAAGGAAAACGAGCAATGTCAGAAACGGCAGCATCTAGCACATTTTTTCCATGAGAATGAAGTTAGTTTTTGTTTAATAACTCCTGGAAATCATAGTTTTCAAGGTGGAGATAGGCTCTCTTTACTCCAAATCAGCCTATTCAACTCCGCTGAGGAAACGCAGAAGCCTCTCAAAAGAAAACCATCTCTGTTAGAAATGCCGCATCTAGTGCATTGTTTCCCTGTGAGAACTGAGTGAGTTTCTGAAAGAAATACTTCCTGGAAATCACAGTTTTCAAGGTGGAGAAATGCCCATTTGTTTCCTACTACACCGCTAAGGCTAAGTTGAAGGAAAACATAAATCTCTCGAAAGAAAACCATCTGTTCAAGGAGCTGCTGCTTGTAGCACATTGTTTCCCTTTGAGGACTAAGTTTGTATTGAGAAGGAAGACTTCCTGCAGCTTTATTGTTTCAAGATGAAGACCGGCTGTGTTTGATCTAAACAGGCTCTGCAGCTTCACTCAAGATACACATGGATCTCTCCAAAGAAAACCATCCATGTTGAAGCTGCAGCATTGAGCACATTTTCTCCGAGGGTGAATTCAGTTAGTTTTTGAAAGGAGTATTTAAAGCAAATCAAAGTTTCAAGGTGGAGAAATGTCAATTAGTTCTAAATAGGCCTATCAAGCTATGTTGAGGAAACACAAATATCTCTCAAAGGAAAACCATCTGTGTTAAAAGGAGGACCATCTACCAACTGGTTTCCCTGTGGGAACGGCATCAGTTTTTGAAAGGAATACTTCCTGCGGCTTCGGTGTTTCATGGTGGAGAGAGGCTCTGTTTGATCCAAATAGGCCTATTCATCTGAGTTGAAGAAAAACATGTATATTTCAAAAGAAAGTCGTCCGAGTTAGAAGCAGGAGCATCTACCGCATTGTTTACCTGTGAGAATTGTGGTATTTTCTGAACAGAATACTTCCTGACTCTTAGGTTCTTCAAGGTGGAGATAGGCTCCCTTCGCTCTAAATAGGCCTCTGCAGCAAACATGACGAAACACATGTATCTATCACCAAAATCTTCTATGATAGAAGCTGCAGCCTCTACCACATTTTTTCCCTGAGACTTGAGTTAGTTTTTGAAGGAAATACTTCCTGCAAATTAGTTTTCAAAGTGGAGATAGGCTCTGCTTGCTTCTACAGGCCTATTCAGCTCAGTTGAAGAAACACATGTATCTCTCGAAAGAAAACCATTTATTTTAGAAGAAGGAGAATGAAGCACAGTTTCCCATTGAGAGTCAGGTTAGTTTATCAGAGGAATACTTTTGGCAACGTAGGTTTTTCAAGGTGGAGATTGGTTCACTTGGCTCCAAATAGGCCTATTCATCAGAGTTGAAGAAACACATGTATCTCTGCAAAGAAAACCGTGTATGGTAGAAGGTGCAGCATGCTGCCTATTGTTTACCTGTGAGAACTGTGTTAGTTTTGGAAAGTAATACTTCCTGCAATTAGGGTTTTTCAAGATGGAGATAGGCTTTCTTTATTACAAATATGCCTCTTCAGCTACGTTGATAAAACACTTGTATCTCCAAAAAATCCAAATGTGTCAGAATCAGGAGCATCTACCACATTGTGTCCCCATGAGAATTGAGTTGGTTTTTGAAAATAATACTTCCTGCAAATCACAGTTTTGAAGCTATTGAAAACCTCATTTTCTTCCAAAGAGGCTTATTCCATTCAGTTGAAGAAGCACATGTATCTCTCCAAAGTAATCCATCTGGGTTAAAAGGGGGAGCCTCGATCACTTTGTTTCCCTGTGAGAATTGACTTAGTTCTTCAAAGGAATTATTCCTGCAACTTAGGTGTTTCAAAGTGTTTATAGACTCTGTTTGCTCTAAATATGGCTATTAAGCTGAGTTGAAGAAACACATGTATCTCTTGAAACAAAACCATCTATGTTAGAATGAGGACCATGCAGCATCGTGTTTCCTTGTGAGAATTGAGTGAAATTTTGACAGGAATCCTTCCCGGAAAGCAAAGATTTCAAGGTGGAGAAAAGCTCATTTTTTTCCAATAGGTCCACTTGCAAAGTTGAAGAATCGCATGGATCTCTCTAACGAAAACCATGTGTGTGAGGAGCCACACTTTCCAGCACCTTGTTCCCCTGTGTGAAACGAGTGCGTTTTTGAAAGGAATGCTTCCTGAAAATCATAGTTTTCAAGGTGGATAAAGGCACATTTTGTTCCAGATAACCCTATTCTCCTATGTTGAACAAGCACATATATCTCTCAAAAGAAAACATTCAGTGTTAGAAGCTGAAGCTTCTAGTACATTGTTTCCTTTTGAGAATTCTGTCATTTTTTCAAAGGAATGCTTCCTGCAACAAAGGTATTTCAAAGGGGAGGGTGGCTCTGTTTGCCCCAAATAGGCATATTCAGCAGAGTGAGAAACACATGTGTCCCACCACAGAAAACCTTCTAGGTTAGAAGCTGAAGCATTAGCACATTGTTTACTTGTTGCAATTGAATTTGTTTTAGAAAGGCATATTTCCCAAATAGTAGAATTTTCAAGGTGATGCAAGGGTCATTTTGTTCAAAGAGGCCTACTTAAGCGAGTTGACATCACCCATGTATCTCTCAAAGAAAACCATCCAAGTTAGAAGCGGCAGCAGCTAGCACATTGTTTCCTTTGGAGAATTCAGTTAGTTAGAGAAAGGAATATTCCTGCAGATGATAGTTTTCACAGGAAAGAAAGGTTCATTTTGTAACCAATAAGCCTTATCAGCAAAGTTGAAGAAACACCTGTATCTCTCAAAACAAAGCCATCTGAGTTCGTACATGGAGCTTCCTGCACATTTTTACATGGAGAATTGAGTTGGTTGTTCACAGAAAAACTACCTGCAAGTCTTAGTTTTCTACAGGGAGAAAGAGTCGTTTTGTTCCAAACAGGCTTTTCAGCAAAAATGAAGAAACAAATGTATCTCTCCAACGAAAACTGTAAAAGTAAGAAGCCGCAGCATCTAGGGCATTGTTTCCCAACGAGATTTGAGTGAATTTTTGAAAGAAATACTTCCTGAAAATCTTGATTTTCAAAGTGAAGAAAAGCTCCTAAGTTCCCAGTAGGCCTATTCAATTGAGTTGACAAAAAACATGTATCGCTTGATAGAAAACTATCTGTGTTAATATGAGGAGCATGTAGCAAATTGTTTTCTGTAAGAATTGTGTCAGTTGTAGAAAGGAATACTGCCTGAAAACGTTAGTTTTTCAAGGAGGAGAAAGGAAAATTTGGTTCCAAGAGGCATATTCAGGTGAGTGGACAAAAATAAAGTATCTCTGAAAAGAAAATCGCTTGAGTTAGAAGCTGGAGCTTCAAGACTTTGTATCCCTGTTAGCATTGCATGAGTATTTGAAAGGAATTCTTACTGCCACGTGATTTTTCAATGCGGACATAGGCTCTCTTTCTTCCAAATAGGCCTATAGAACTGAGTTGATGAAACACATGTATCTCTCAAAGGAAAACCATCTAGTTAGAAAGAGAAGCATCTAGCACATTGTTTCCATGTGAGAAATGAGTTCGTTTTTTTATTTAATACTTCCTGGAAATCACAGTTTTCAACATGGAGAAAGGCTCCTTTAGTTCCAATAAGCCTATTCAGCTACATTGGAAAAACAAATGTATCTCTTGAAAGAAAGCCATCTGTTTCATCTAGTGCATTGGCTTCCCGTGAGCATTGAGGTAGCTTTTGAAAGGGAAAGTTCATTTCAGTTGCTACAAGGCAGGTATAGACTTGGTTTGATCGAAATAGGCTGGTTCAGCTGTGTTGAAGACGCACATGTATCTCTCGAAGGAAAACCAACTATGTTAGAAGCTGCAGCATGTAGCACATTTTTTCCATGAGAATTAAGTTAGTTTTTGTTAAATAACTCCTGGAAATCATAGCTGTCGAATGCAGAAATATTACCTGCCAATCAGTTTTCTAGAGGGAGAAAGAGTCATTTTGTTCCAAACAGGCTTCTTCTGCAAAAATGAAGAAACAAATGAATCTCTCCAATGAAACCATGAAAGTAAGAAGCCGCAGCATCCACCACATTGTTTCCCAGTGAGATTTGAGTGAGTTTTTGAAAGAAATACTTGCGGAAAATCATGGTTTTCAAAGTGGAGAAAAGCTCATAAGTTCCCTGTAGGCCTATTCAATTGACTAGATGAAAAAGTGTATCGCTTGAGAGAAAACTGTCCATGTTAATGGCAGGAGCATCCAGCACATTGTTTCCCTGTAAGAATTGTGTTTGTTTTCGAAAGGCATACATCTTTCAAACCATAGTTTTCAAGGAGGAGAAAGAAAAATTTGGTTCCAAGAGGCATATTCAGTTGGTAGACAAAAATAAAGTATGTCTGAAAAGCAAATCATGTGAGTTACACTCTGGAGCTTCTAGAATTTGTATCCCTGTGAGAATTGAGTTCCTTTTTGAAAGGAATACTTAGTGCCATGTGGATCTCTCAATGTGGTGATAGGCTCTCTTGGTTCCAAATAGGCCTATGCAACTGACTTGATGAAACACATGTATCTCTCAAAGGAAAACCATCTACTTAGAAACAGGAGCATCTAGCACATTGCTTTCATGTGAGAATGAGTTAGTTTTTTTATTTACTCCTTCCTGGAAATCATAGATTTCAACGTGGAGAAAGGCTCTTTTAGTTCCACTAGACCTATTCAGCTACGTAGAAAAAACAAATGTATCTCTTGAAAGAAAACCATCTGTGTAAGAAACAGCAGAATCTAGTGTGTTGGCTCCCCGTGAGAATTGAGCTAGCTTTTGAAGGGAAACTTCATTTCAGTTGCTACAAGACAGAGATAGACTCAGTTTGATCGAAATAGGCCGATTCAGCTGTATTGAAGAAGCACAAGTATCTCTCAAAGGAAAACGAGCAATGTCAGAAACGGCAGCATCTAGCACATTTTTTCCATGAGAATGAAGTTAGTTTTTGTTTAATAACTCCTGGAAATCATAGTTTTCAAGGTGGAGATAGGCTCTCTTTACTCCAAATCAGCCTATTCAACTCCGCTGAGGAAACGCAGAAGCCTCTCAAAAGAAAACCATCTCTGTTAGAAATGCCGCATCTAGTGCATTGTTTCCCTGTGAGAACTGAGTGAGTTTCTGAAAGAAATACTTCCTGGAAATCACAGTTTTCAAGGTGGAGAAATGCCCATTTGTTTCCTACTACACCGCTAAGGCTAAGTTGAAGGAAAACATAAATCTCTCGAAAGAAAACCATCTGTTCAAGGAGCTGCTGCTTGTAGCACATTGTTTCCCTTTGAGGACTAAGTTTGTATTGAGAAGGAAGACTTCCTGCAGCTTTATTGTTTCAAGATGAAGACCGGCTGTGTTTGATCTAAACAGGCTCTGCAGCTTCACTCAAGATACACATGGATCTCTCCAAAGAAAACCATCCATGTTGAAGCTGCAGCATTGAGCACATTTTCTCCGAGGGTGAATTCAGTTAGTTTTTGAAAGGAGTATTTAAAGCAAATCAAAGTTTCAAGGTGGAGAAATGTCAATTAGTTCTAAATAGGCCTATCAAGCTATGTTGAGGAAACACAAATATCTCTCAAAGGAAAACCATCTGTGTTAAAAGGAGGACCATCTACCAACTGGTTTCCCTGTGGGAACGGCATCAGTTTTTGAAAGGAATACTTCCTGCGGCTTCGGTGTTTCATGGTGGAGAGAGGCTCTGTTTGATCCAAATAGGCCTATTCATCTGAGTTGAAGAAAAACATGTATATTTCAAAAGAAAGTCGTCCGAGTTAGAAGCAGGAGCATCTACCGCATTGTTTACCTGTGAGAATTGTGGTATTTTCTGAACAGAATACTTCCTGACTCTTAGGTTCTTCAAGGTGGAGATAGGCTCCCTTCGCTCTAAATAGGCCTCTGCAGCAAACATGACGAAACACATGTATCTATCACCAAAATCTTCTATGATAGAAGCTGCAGCCTCTACCACATTTTTTCCCTGAGACTTGAGTTAGTTTTTGAAGGAAATACTTCCTGCAAATTAGTTTTCAAAGTGGAGATAGGCTCTGCTTGCTTCTACAGGCCTATTCAGCTCAGTTGAAGAAACACATGTATCTCTCGAAAGAAAACCATTTATTTTAGAAGAAGGAGAATGAAGCACAGTTTCCCATTGAGAGTCAGGTTAGTTTATCAGAGGAATACTTTTGGCAACGTAGGTTTTTCAAGGTGGAGATTGGTTCACTTGGCTCCAAATAGGCCTATTCATCAGAGTTGAAGAAACACATGTATCTCTGCAAAGAAAACCGTGTATGGTAGAAGGTGCAGCATGCTGCCTATTGTTTACCTGTGAGAACTGTGTTAGTTTTGGAAAGTAATACTTCCTGCAATTAGGGTTTTTCAAGATGGAGATAGGCTTTCTTTATTACAAATATGCCTCTTCAGCTACGTTGATAAAACACTTGTATCTCCAAAAAATCCAAATGTGTCAGAATCAGGAGCATCTACCACATTGTGTCCCCATGAGAATTGAGTTGGTTTTTGAAAATAATACTTCCTGCAAATCACAGTTTTGAAGCTATTGAAAACCTCATTTTCTTCCAAAGAGGCTTATTCCATTCAGTTGAAGAAGCACATGTATCTCTCCAAAGTAATCCATCTGGGTTAAAAGGGGGAGCCTCGATCACTTTGTTTCCCTGTGAGAATTGACTTAGTTCTTCAAAGGAATTATTCCTGCAACTTAGGTGTTTCAAAGTGTTTATAGACTCTGTTTGCTCTAAATATGGCTATTAAGCTGAGTTGAAGAAACACATGTATCTCTTGAAACAAAACCATCTATGTTAGAATGAGGACCATGCAGCATCGTGTTTCCTTGTGAGAATTGAGTGAAATTTTGACAGGAATCCTTCCCGGAAAGCAAAGATTTCAAGGTGGAGAAAAGCTCATTTTTTTCCAATAGGTCCACTTGCAAAGTTGAAGAATCGCATGGATCTCTCTAACGAAAACCATGTGTGTGAGGAGCCACACTTTCCAGCACCTTGTTCCCCTGTGTGAAACGAGTGCGTTTTTGAAAGGAATGCTTCCTGAAAATCATAGTTTTCAAGGTGGATAAAGGCACATTTTGTTCCAGATAACCCTATTCTCCTATGTTGAACAAGCACATATATCTCTCAAAAGAAAACATTCAGTGTTAGAAGCTGAAGCTTCTAGTACATTGTTTCCTTTTGAGAATTCTGTCATTTTTTCAGAGGAATGCTTCCTGCAACATAGGTATTTCAAAGGGGAGGGTGGCTCTGTTTGCCCCAAATAGGCATATTCAGCAGAGTGAGAAACACATGTGTCCCACCACAGAAAACCTTCTAGGTTAGAAGCTGAAGCATTAGCACATTGTTTACTTGTTGCAATTGAATTTGTTTTAGAAAGGCATATTTCCCAAATAGTAGAATTTTCAAGGTGATGCAAGGGTCATTTTGTTCAAAGAGGCCTACTTAAGCGAGTTGACATCACCCATGTATCTCTCAAAGAAAACCATCCAAGTTAGAAGCGGCAGCAGCTAGCACATTGTTTCCTTTGGAGAATTCAGTTAGTTAGAGAAAGGAATATTCCTGCAGATGATAGTTTTCACAGGAAAGAAAGGTTCATTTTGTAACCAATAAGCCTTATCAGCAAAGTTGAAGAAACACCTGTATCTCTCAAAACAAAGCCATCTGAGTTCGTACATGGAGCTTCCTGCACATTTTTACATGGAGAATTGAGTTGGTTGTTCACAGAAAAACTACCTGCAAGTCTTAGTTTTCTACAGGGAGAAAGAGTCGTTTTGTTCCAAACAGGCTTTTCAGCAAAAATGAAGAAACAAATGTATCTCTCCAACGAAAACTGTAAAAGTAAGAAGCCGCAGCATCTAGGGCATTGTTTCCCAACGAGATTTGAGTGAATTTTTGAAAGAAATACTTCCTGAAAATCTTGATTTTCAAAGTGAAGAAAAGCTCCTAAGTTCCCAGTAGGCCTATTCAATTGAGTTGACAAAAAACATGTATCGCTTGATAGAAAACTATCTGTGTTAATATGAGGAGCATGTAGCAAATTGTTTTCTGTAAGAATTGTGTCAGTTGTAGAAAGGAATACTGCCTGAAAACGTTAGTTTTTCAAGGAGGAGAAAGGAAAATTTGGTTCCAAGAGGCATATTCAGGTGAGTGGACAAAAATAAAGTATCTCTGAAAAGAAAATCGCTTGAGTTAGAAGCTGGAGCTTCAAGACTTTGTATCCCTGTTAGCATTGCATGAGTATTTGAAAGGAATTCTTACTGCCACGTGATTTTTCAATGCGGACATAGGCTCTCTTTCTTCCAAATAGGCCTATAGAACTGAGTTGATGAAACACATGTATCTCTCAAAGGAAAACCATCTAGTTAGAAAGAGAAGCATCTAGCACATTGTTTCCATGTGAGAAATGAGTTCGTTTTTTTATTTAATACTTCCTGGAAATCACAGTTTTCAACATGGAGAAAGGCTCCTTTAGTTCCAATAAGCCTATTCAGCTACATTGGAAAAACAAATGTATCTCTTGAAAGAAAGCCATCTGTTTCATCTAGTGCATTGGCTTCCCGTGAGCATTGAGGTAGCTTTTGAAAGGGAAAGTTCATTTCAGTTGCTACAAGGCAGGTATAGACTTGGTTTGATCGAAATAGGCTGGTTCAGCTGTGTTGAAGACGCACATGTATCTCTCGAAGGAAAACCAACTATGTTAGAAGCTGCAGCATGTAGCACATTTTTTCCATGAGAATTAAGTTAGTTTTTGTTAAATAACTCCTGGAAATCATAGCTGTCGAATGCAGAAATATTACCTGCCAATCAGTTTTCTAGAGGGAGAAAGAGTCATTTTGTTCCAAACAGGCTTCTTCTGCAAAAATGAAGAAACAAATGAATCTCTCCAATGAAACCATGAAAGTAAGAAGCCGCAGCATCCACCACATTGTTTCCCAGTGAGATTTGAGTGAGTTTTTGAAAGAAATACTTGCGGAAAATCATGGTTTTCAAAGTGGAGAAAAGCTCATAAGTTCCCTGTAGGCCTATTCAATTGACTAGATGAAAAAGTGTATCGCTTGAGAGAAAACTGTCCATGTTAATGGCAGGAGCATCCAGCACATTGTTTCCCTGTAAGAATTGTGTTTGTTTTCGAAAGGCATACATCTTTCAAACCATAGTTTTCAAGGAGGAGAAAGAAAAATTTGGTTCCAAGAGGCATATTCAGTTGGTAGACAAAAATAAAGTATGTCTGAAAAGCAAATCATGTGAGTTACACTCTGGAGCTTCTAGAATTTGTATCCCTGTGAGAATTGAGTTCCTTTTTGAAAGGAATACTTAGTGCCATGTGGATCTCTCAATGTGGTGATAGGCTCTCTTGGTTCCAAATAGGCCTATGCAACTGACTTGATGAAACACATGTATCTCTCAAAGGAAAACCATCTACTTAGAAACAGGAGCATCTAGCACATTGCTTTCATGTGAGAATGAGTTAGTTTTTTTATTTACTCCTTCCTGGAAATCATAGATTTCAACGTGGAGAAAGGCTCTTTTAGTTCCACTAGACCTATTCAGCTACGTAGAAAAAACAAATGTATCTCTTGAAAGAAAACCATCTGTGTAAGAAACAGCAGAATCTAGTGTGTTGGCTCCCCGTGAGAATTGAGCTAGCTTTTGAAGGGAAACTTCATTTCAGTTGCTACAAGACAGAGATAGACTCAGTTTGATCGAAATAGGCCGATTCAGCTGTATTGAAGAAGCACAAGTATCTCTCAAAGGAAAACGAGCAATGTCAGAAACGGCAGCATCTAGCACATTTTTTCCATGAGAATTAAGTTAGTTTTTGTTTAATAACTCCTGGAAATCATAGTTTTCAAGGTGGAGATAGGCTCTCTTTACTCCAAATCAGCCTATTCAACTCCGCTGAGGAAACGCAGAAGCCTCTCAAAAGAAAACCATCTCTGTTAGAAATGCCGCATCTAGTGCATTGTTTCCCTGTGAGAACTGAGTGAGTTTCTGAAAGAAATACTTCCTGGAAATCACAGTTTTCAAGGTGGAGAAATGCCCATTTGTTTCCTACTACACCGCTAAGGCTAAGTTGAAGGAAAACATAAATCTCTCGAAAGAAAACCATCTGTTCAAGGAGCTGCTGCTTGTAGCACATTGTTTCCCTTTGAGGACTAAGTTTGTATTGAGAAGGAAGACTTCCTGCAGCTTTATTGTTTCAAGATGAAGACCGGCTGTGTTTGATCTAAACAGGCTCTGCAGCTTCACTCAAGATACACATGGATCTCTCCAAAGAAAACCATCCATGTTGAAGCTGCAGCATTGAGCACATTTTCTCCGAGGGTGAATTCAGTTAGTTTTTGAAAGGAGTATTTAAAGCAAATCAAAGTTTCAAGGTGGAGAAATGTCAATTAGTTCTAAATAGGCCTATCAAGCTATGTTGAGGAAACACAAATATCTCTCAAAGGAAAACCATCTGTGTTAAAAGGAGGACCATCTACCAACTGGTTTCCCTGTGGGAACGGCATCAGTTTTTGAAAGGAATACTTCCTGCAGCTTCGGTGTTTCATGGTGGAGAGAGGCTCTGTTTGATCCAAATAGGCCTATTCATCTGAGTTGAAGAAAAACATGTATATTTCAAAAGAAAGTCGTCCGAGTTAGAAGCAGGAGCATCTACCGCATTGTTTACCTGTGAGAATTGTGGTATTTTCTGAACAGAATACTTCCTGACTCTTAGGTTCTTCAAGGTGGAGATAGGCTCCCTTCGCTCTAAATAGGCCTCTGCAGCAAACATGACGAAACACATGTATCTATCACCAAAATCTTCTATGATAGAAGCTGCAGCCTCTACCACATTTTTTCCCTGAGACTTGAGTTAGTTTTTGAAGGAAATACTTCCTGCAAATTAGTTTTCAAAGTGGAGATAGGCTCTGCTTGCTTCTACAGGCCTATTCAGCTCAGTTGAAGAAACACATGTATCTCTCGAAAGAAAACCATTTATTTTAGAAGAAGGAGAATGAAGCACAGTTTCCCATTGAGAGTCAGGTTAGTTTATCAGAGGAATACTTTTGGCAACGTAGGTTTTTCAAGGTGGAGATTGGTTCACTTGGCTCCAAATAGGCCTATTCATCAGAGTTGAAGAAACACATGTATCTCTGCAAAGAAAACCGTGTATGGTAGAAGGTGCAGCATGCTGCCTATTGTTTACCTGTGAGAACTGTGTTAGTTTTGGAAAGTAATACTTCCTGCAATTAGGGTTTTTCAAGATGGAGATAGGCTTTCTTTATTACAAATATGCCTCTTCAGCTACGTTGATAAAACACTTGTATCTCCAAAAAATCCAAATGTGTCAGAATCAGGAGCATCTACCACATTGTGTCCCCATGAGAATTGAGTTGGTTTTTGAAAATAATACTTCCTGCAAATCACAGTTTTGAAGCTATTGAAAACCTCATTTTCTTCCAAAGAGGCTTATTCCATTCAGTTGAAGAAGCACATGTATCTCTCCAAAGTAATCCATCTGGGTTAAAAGGGGGAGCCTCGATCACTTTGTTTCCCTGTGAGAATTGACTTAGTTCTTCAAAGGAATTATTCCTGCAACTTAGGTGTTTCAAAGTGTTTATAGACTCTGTTTGCTCTAAATATGGCTATTAAGCTGAGTTGAAGAAACACATGTATCTCTTGAAACAAAACCATCTATGTTAGAATGAGGACCATGCAGCATCGTGTTTCCTTGTGAGAATTGAGTGAAATTTTGACAGGAATCCTTCCCGGAAAGCAAAGATTTCAAGGTGGAGAAAAGCTCATTTTTTTCCAATAGGTCCACTTGCAAAGTTGAAGAATCGCATGGATCTCTCTAACGAAAACCATGTGTGTGAGGAGCCACACTTTCCAGCACCTTGTTCCCCTGTGTGAAACGAGTGCGTTTTTGAAAGGAATGCTTCCTGAAAATCATAGTTTTCAAGGTGGATAAAGGCACATTTTGTTCCAGATAACCCTATTCTCCTATGTTGAACAAGCACATATATCTCTCAAAAGAAAACATTCAGTGTTAGAAGCTGAAGCTTCTAGTACATTGTTTCCTTTTGAGAATTCTGTCATTTTTTCAGAGGAATGCTTCCTGCAACATAGGTATTTCAAAGGGGAGGGTGGCTCTGTTTGCCCCAAATAGGCATATTCAGCAGAGTGAGAAACACATGTGTCCCACCACAGAAAACCTTCTAGGTTAGAAGCTGAAGCATTAGCACATTGTTTACTTGTTGCAATTGAATTTGTTTTAGAAAGGCATATTTCCCAAATAGTAGAATTTTCAAGGTGATGCAAAGGTCATTTTGTTCAAAGAGGCCTACTTAAGCGAGTTGACATCACCCATGTATCTCTCAAAGAAAACCATCCAAGTTAGAAGCGGCAGCAGCTAGCACATTGTTTCCTTTGGAGAATTCAGTTAGTTAGAGAAAGGAATATTCCTGCAGATGATAGTTTTCACAGGAAAGAAAGGTTCATTTTGTAACCAATAAGCCTTATCAGCAAAGTTGAAGAAACACCTGTATCTCTCAAAACAAAGCCATCTGAGTTCGTACATGGAGCTTCCTGCACATTTTTACATGGAGAATTGAGTTGGTTGTTCACAGAAAAACTACCTGCAAGTCTTAGTTTTCTACAGGGAGAAAGAGTCGTTTTGTTCCAAACAGGCTTTTCAGCAAAAATGAAGAAACAAATGTATCTCTCCAACGAAAACTGTAAAAGTAAGAAGCCGCAGCATCTAGGGCATTGTTTCCCAACGAGATTTGAGTGAATTTTTGAAAGAAATACTTCCTGAAAATCTTGATTTTCAAAGTGAAGAAAAGCTCCTAAGTTCCCAGTAGGCCTATTCAATTGAGTTGACAAAAAACATGTATCGCTTGATAGAAAACTATCTGTGTTAATATGAGGAGCATGTAGCAAATTGTTTTCTGTAAGAATTGTGTCAGTTGTAGAAAGGAATACTGCCTGAAAACGTTAGTTTTTCAAGGAGGAGAAAGGAAAATTTGGTTCCAAGAGGCATATTCAGGTGAGTGGACAAAAATAAAGTATCTCTGAAAAGAAAATCGCTTGAGTTAGAAGCTGGAGCTTCAAGACTTTGTATCCCTGTTAGCATTGCATGAGTATTTGAAAGGAATTCTTACTGCCACGTGATTTTTCAATGCGGACATAGGCTCTCTTTCTTCCAAATAGGCCTATAGAACTGAGTTGATGAAACACATGTATCTCTCAAAGGAAAACCATCTAGTTAGAAAGAGAAGCATCTAGCACATTGTTTCCATGTGAGAAATGAGTTCGTTTTTTTATTTAATACTTCCTGGAAATCACAGTTTTCAACATGGAGAAAGGCTCCTTTAGTTCCAATAAGCCTATTCAGCTACATTGGAAAAACAAATGTATCTCTTGAAAGAAAGCCATCTGTTTCATCTAGTGCATTGGCTTCCCGTGAGCATTGAGGTAGCTTTTGAAAGGGAAAGTTCATTTCAGTTGCTACAAGGCAGGTATAGACTTGGTTTGATCGAAATAGGCTGGTTCAGCTGTGTTGAAGACGCACATGTATCTCTCGAAGGAAAACCAACTATGTTAGAAGCTGCAGCATGTAGCACATTTTTTCCATGAGAATTAAGTTAGTTTTTGTTAAATAACTCCTGGAAATCATAGCTGTCGAATGCAGAAATATTACCTGCCAATCAGTTTTCTAGAGGGAGAAAGAGTCATTTTGTTCCAAACAGGCTTCTTCTGCAAAAATGAAGAAACAAATGAATCTCTCCAATGAAACCATGAAAGTAAGAAGCCGCAGCATCCACCACATTGTTTCCCAGTGAGATTTGAGTGAGTTTTTGAAAGAAATACTTGCGGAAAATCATGGTTTTCAAAGTGGAGAAAAGCTCATAAGTTCCCTGTAGGCCTATTCAATTGACTAGATGAAAAAGTGTATCACTTGAGAGAAAACTGTCCATGTTAATGGCAGGAGCATCCAGCACATTGTTTCCCTGTAAGAATTGTGTTTGTTTTCGAAAGGCATACATCTTTCAAACCATAGTTTTCAAGGAGGAGAAAGAAAAATTTGGTTCCAAGAGGCATATTCAGTTGGTAGACAAAAATAAAGTATGTCTGAAAAGCAAATCATGTGAGTTACACTCTGGAGCTTCTAGAATTTGTATCCCTGTGAGAATTGAGTTCCTTTTTGAAAGGAATACTTAGTGCCATGTGGATCTCTCAATGTGGTGATAGGCTCTCTTGGTTCCAAATAGGCCTATGCAACTGACTTGATGAAACACATGTATCTCTCAAAGGAAAACCATCTACTTAGAAACAGGAGCATCTAGCACATTGCTTTCATGTGAGAATGAGTTAGTTTTTTTATTTACTCCTTCCTGGAAATCATAGATTTCAACGTGGAGAAAGGCTCTTTTAGTTCCACTAGACCTATTCAGCTACGTAGAAAAAACAAATGTATCTCTTGAAAGAAAACCATCTGTGTAAGAAACAGCAGAATCTAGTGTGTTGGCTCCCCGTGAGAATTGAGCTAGCTTTTGAAGGGAAACTTCATTTCAGTTGCTACAAGACAGAGATAGACTCAGTTTGATCGAAATAGGCCGATTCAGCTGTATTGAAGAAGCACAAGTATCTCTCAAAGGAAAACGAGCAATGTCAGAAACGGCAGCATCTAGCACATTTTTTCCATGAGAATTAAGTTAGTTTTTGTTTAATAACTCCTGGAAATCATAGTTTTCAAGGTGGAGATAGGCTCTCTTTACTCCAAATCAGCCTATTCAACTCCGCTGAGGAAACGCAGAAGCCTCTCAAAAGAAAACCATCTCTGTTAGAAATGCCGCATCTAGTGCATTGTTTCCCTGTGAGAACTGAGTGAGTTTCTGAAAGAAATACTTCCTGGAAATCACAGTTTTCAAGGTGGAGAAATGCCCATTTGTTTCCTACTACACCGCTAAGGCTAAGTTGAAGGAAAACATAAATCTCTCGAAAGAAAACCATCTGTTCAAGGAGCTGCTGCTTGTAGCACATTGTTTCCCTTTGAGGACTAAGTTTGTATTGAGAAGGAAGACTTCCTGCAGCTTTATTGTTTCAAGATGAAGACCGGCTGTGTTTGATCTAAACAGGCTCTGCAGCTTCACTCAAGATACACATGGATCTCTCCAAAGAAGACCATCCATGTTGAAGCTGCAGCATTGAGCACATTTTCTCCGAGGGTGAATTCAGTTAGTTTTTGAAAGGAGTATTTAAAGCAAATCAAAGTTTCAAGGTGGAGAAATGTCAATTAGTTCTAAATAGGCCTATCAAGCTATGTTGAGGAAACACAAATATCTCTCAAAGGAAAACCATCTGTGTTAAAAGGAGGACCATCTACCAACTGGTTTCCCTGTGGGAACGGCATCAGTTTTTGAAAGGAATACTTCCTGCGGCTTCGGTGTTTCATGGTGGAGAGAGGCTCTGTTTGATCCAAATAGGCCTATTCATCTGAGTTGAAGAAAAACATGTATATTTCAAAAGAAAGTCGTCCGAGTTAGAAGCAGGAGCATCTACCGCATTGTTTACCTGTGAGAATTGTGGTATTTTCTGAACAGAATACTTCCTGACTCTTAGGTTCTTCAAGGTGGAGATAGGCTCCCTTCGCTCTAAATAGGCCTCTGCAGCAAACATGACGAAACACATGTATCTATCACCAAAATCTTCTATGATAGAAGCTGCAGCCTCTACCACATTTTTTCCCTGAGACTTGAGTTAGTTTTTGAAGGAAATACTTCCTGCAAATTAGTTTTCAAAGTGGAGATAGGCTCTGCTTGCTTCTACAGGCCTATTCAGCTCAGTTGAAGAAACACATGTATCTCTCGAAAGAAAACCATTTATTTTAGAAGAAGGAGAATGAAGCACAGTTTCCCATTGAGAGTCAGGTTAGTTTATCAGAGGAATACTTTTGGCAACGTAGGTTTTTCAAGGTGGAGATTGGTTCACTTGGCTCCAAATAGGCCTATTCATCAGAGTTGAAGAAACACATGTATCTCTGCAAAGAAAACCGTGTATGGTAGAAGGTGCAGCATGCTGCCTATTGTTTACCTGTGAGAACTGTGTTAGTTTTGGAAAGTAATACTTCCTGCAATTAGGGTTTTTCAAGATGGAGATAGGCTTTCTTTATTACAAATATGCCTCTTCAGCTACGTTGATAAAACACTTGTATCTCCAAAAAATCCAAATGTGTCAGAATCAGGAGCATCTACCACATTGTGTCCCCATGAGAATTGAGTTGGTTTTTGAAAATAATACTTCCTGCAAATCACAGTTTTGAAGCTATTGAAAACCTCATTTTCTTCCAAAGAGGCTTATTCCATTCAGTTGAAGAAGCACATGTATCTCTCCAAAGTAATCCATCTGGGTTAAAAGGGGGAGCCTCGATCACTTTGTTTCCCTGTGAGAATTGACTTAGTTCTTCAAAGGAATTATTCCTGCAACTTAGGTGTTTCAAAGTGTTTATAGACTCTGTTTGCTCTAAATATGGCTATTAAGCTGAGTTGAAGAAACACATGTATCTCTTGAAACAAAACCATCTATGTTAGAATGAGGACCATGCAGCATCGTGTTTCCTTGTGAGAATTGAGTGAAATTTTGACAGGAATCCTTCCCGGAAAGCAAAGATTTCAAGGTGGAGAAAAGCTCATTTTTTTCCAATAGGTCCACTTGCAAAGTTGAAGAATCGCATGGATCTCTCTAACGAAAACCATGTGTGTGAGGAGCCACACTTTCCAGCACCTTGTTCCCCTGTGTGAAACGAGTGCGTTTTTGAAAGGAATGCTTCCTGAAAATCATAGTTTTCAAGGTGGATAAAGGCACATTTTGTTCCAGATAACCCTATTCTCCTATGTTGAACAAGCACATATATCTCTCAAAAGAAAACATTCAGTGTTAGAAGCTGAAGCTTCTAGTACATTGTTTCCTTTTGAGAATTCTGTCATTTTTTCAGAGGAATGCTTCCTGCAACATAGGTATTTCAAAGGGGAGGGTGGCTCTGTTTGCCCCAAATAGGCATATTCAGCAGAGTGAGAAACACATGTGTCCCACCACAGAAAACCTTCTAGGTTAGAAGCTGAAGCATTAGCACATTGTTTACTTGTTGCAATTGAATTTGTTTTAGAAAGGCATATTTCCCAAATAGTAGAATTTTCAAGGTGATGCAAGGGTCATTTTGTTCAAAGAGGCCTACTTAAGCGAGTTGACATCACCCATGTATCTCTCAAAGAAAACCATCCAAGTTAGAAGCGGCAGCAGCTAGCACATTGTTTCCTTTGGAGAATTCAGTTAGTTAGAGAAAGGAATATTCCTGCAGATGATAGTTTTCACAGGAAAGAAAGGTTCATTTTGTAACCAATAAGCCTTATCAGCAAAGTTGAAGAAACACCTGTATCTCTCAAAACAAAGCCATCTGAGTTCGTACATGGAGCTTCCTGCACATTTTTACATGGAGAATTGAGTTGGTTGTTCACAGAAAAACTACCTGCAAGTCTTAGTTTTCTACAGGGAGAAAGAGTCGTTTTGTTCCAAACAGGCTTTTCAGCAAAAATGAAGAAACAAATGTATCTCTCCAACGAAAACTGTAAAAGTAAGAAGCCGCAGCATCTAGGGCATTGTTTCCCAACGAGATTTGAGTGAATTTTTGAAAGAAATACTTCCTGAAAATCTTGATTTTCAAAGTGAAGAAAAGCTCCTAAGTTCCCAGTAGGCCTATTCAATTGAGTTGACAAAAAACATGTATCGCTTGATAGAAAACTATCTGTGTTAATATGAGGAGCATGTAGCAAATTGTTTTCTGTAAGAATTGTGTCAGTTGTAGAAAGGAATACTGCCTGAAAACGTTAGTTTTTCAAGGAGGAGAAAGGAAAATTTGGTTCCAAGAGGCATATTCAGGTGAGTGGACAAAAATAAAGTATCTCTGAAAAGAAAATCGCTTGAGTTAGAAGCTGGAGCTTCAAGACTTTGTATCCCTGTTAGCATTGCATGAGTATTTGAAAGGAATTCTTACTGCCACGTGATTTTTCAATGCGGACATAGGCTCTCTTTCTTCCAAATAGGCCTATAGAACTGAGTTGATGAAACACATGTATCTCTCAAAGGAAAACCATCTAGTTAGAAAGAGAAGCATCTAGCACATTGTTTCCATGTGAGAAATGAGTTCGTTTTTTTATTTAATACTTCCTGGAAATCACAGTTTTCAACATGGAGAAAGGCTCCTTTAGTTCCAATAAGCCTATTCAGCTACATTGGAAAAACAAATGTATCTCTTGAAAGAAAGCCATCTGTTTCATCTAGTGCATTGGCTTCCCGTGAGCATTGAGGTAGCTTTTGAAAGGGAAAGTTCATTTCAGTTGCTACAAGGCAGGTATAGACTTGGTTTGATCGAAATAGGCTGGTTCAGCTGTGTTGAAGACGCACATGTATCTCTCGAAGGAAAACCAACTATGTTAGAAGCTGCAGCATGTAGCACATTTTTTCCATGAGAATTAAGTTAGTTTTTGTTAAATAACTCCTGGAAATCATAGCTGTCGAATGCAGAAATATTACCTGCCAATCAGTTTTCTAGAGGGAGAAAGAGTCATTTTGTTCCAAACAGGCTTCTTCTGCAAAAATGAAGAAACAAATGAATCTCTCCAATGAAACCATGAAAGTAAGAAGCCGCAGCATCCACCACATTGTTTCCCAGTGAGATTTGAGTGAGTTTTTGAAAGAAATACTTGCGGAAAATCATGGTTTTCAAAGTGGAGAAAAGCTCATAAGTTCCCTGTAGGCCTATTCAATTGACTAGATGAAAAAGTGTATCGCTTGAGAGAAAACTGTCCATGTTAATGGCAGGAGCATCCAGCACATTGTTTCCCTGTAAGAATTGTGTTTGTTTTCGAAAGGCATACATCTTTCAAACCATAGTTTTCAAGGAGGAGAAAGAAAAATTTGGTTCCAAGAGGCATATTCAGTTGGTAGACAAAAATAAAGTATGTCTGAAAAGCAAATCATGTGAGTTACACTCTGGAGCTTCTAGAATTTGTATCCCTGTGAGAATTGAGTTCCTTTTTGAAAGGAATACTTAGTGCCATGTGGATCTCTCAATGTGGTGATAGGCTCTCTTGGTTCCAAATAGGCCTATGCAACTGACTTGATGAAACACATGTATCTCTCAAAGGAAAACCATCTACTTAGAAACAGGAGCATCTAGCACATTGCTTTCATGTGAGAATGAGTTAGTTTTTTTATTTACTCCTTCCTGGAAATCATAGATTTCAACGTGGAGAAAGGCTCTTTTAGTTCCACTAGACCTATTCAGCTACGTAGAAAAAACAAATGTATCTCTTGAAAGAAAACCATCTGTGTAAGAAACAGCAGAATCTAGTGTGTTGGCTCCCCGTGAGAATTGAGCTAGCTTTTGAAGGGAAACTTCATTTCAGTTGCTACAAGACAGAGATAGACTCAGTTTGATCGAAATAGGCCGATTCAGCTGTATTGAAGAAGCACAAGTATCTCTCAAAGGAAAACGAGCAATGTCAGAAACGGCAGCATCTAGCACATTTTTTCCATGAGAATTAAGTTAGTTTTTGTTTAATAACTCCTGGAAATCATAGTTTTCAAGGTGGAGATAGGCTCTCTTTACTCCAAATCAGCCTATTCAACTCCGCTGAGGAAACGCAGAAGCCTCTCAAAAGAAAACCATCTCTGTTAGAAATGCCGCATCTAGTGCATTGTTTCCCTGTGAGAACTGAGTGAGTTTCTGAAAGAAATACTTCCTGGAAATCACAGTTTTCAAGGTGGAGAAATGCCCATTTGTTTCCTACTACACCGCTAAGGCTAAGTTGAAGGAAAACATAAATCTCTCGAAAGAAAACCATCTGTTCAAGGAGCTGCTGCTTGTAGCACATTGTTTCCCTTTGAGGACTAAGTTTGTATTGAGAAGGAAGACTTCCTGCAGCTTTATTGTTTCAAGATGAAGACCGGCTGTGTTTGATCTAAACAGGCTCTGCAGCTTCACTCAAGATACACATGGATCTCTCCAAAGAAAACCATCCATGTTGAAGCTGCAGCATTGAGCACATTTTCTCCGAGGGTGAATTCAGTTAGTTTTTGAAAGGAGTATTTAAAGCAAATCAAAGTTTCAAGGTGGAGAAATGTCAATTAGTTCTAAATAGGCCTATCAAGCTATGTTGAGGAAACACAAATATCTCTCAAAGGAAAACCATCTGTGTTAAAAGGAGGACCATCTACCAACTGGTTTCCCTGTGGGAACGGCATCAGTTTTTGAAAGGAATACTTCCTGCGGCTTCGGTGTTTCATGGTGGAGAGAGGCTCTGTTTGATCCAAATAGGCCTATTCATCTGAGTTGAAGAAAAACATGTATATTTCAAAAGAAAGTCGTCCGAGTTAGAAGCAGGAGCATCTACCGCATTGTTTACCTGTGAGAATTGTGGTATTTTCTGAACAGAATACTTCCTGACTCTTAGGTTCTTCAAGGTGGAGATAGGCTCCCTTCGCTCTAAATAGGCCTCTGCAGCAAACATGACGAAACACATGTATCTATCACCAAAATCTTCTATGATAGAAGCTGCAGCCTCTACCACATTTTTTCCCTGAGACTTGAGTTAGTTTTTGAAGGAAATACTTCCTGCAAATTAGTTTTCAAAGTGGAGATAGGCTCTGCTTGCTTCTACAGGCCTATTCAGCTCAGTTGAAGAAACACATGTATCTCTCGAAAGAAAACCATTTATTTTAGAAGAAGGAGAATGAAGCACAGTTTCCCATTGAGAGTCAGGTTAGTTTATCAGAGGAATACTTTTGGCAACGTAGGTTTTTCAAGGTGGAGATTGGTTCACTTGGCTCCAAATAGGCCTATTCATCAGAGTTGAAGAAACACATGTATCTCTGCAAAGAAAACCGTGTATGGTAGAAGGTGCAGCATGCTGCCTATTGTTTACCTGTGAGAACTGTGTTAGTTTTGGAAAGTAATACTTCCTGCAATTAGGGTTTTTCAAGATGGAGATAGGCTTTCTTTATTACAAATATGCCTCTTCAGCTACGTTGATAAAACACTTGTATCTCCAAAAAATCCAAATGTGTCAGAATCAGGAGCATCTACCACATTGTGTCCCCATGAGAATTGAGTTGGTTTTTGAAAATAATACTTCCTGCAAATCACAGTTTTGAAGCTATTGAAAACCTCATTTTCTTCCAAAGAGGCTTATTCCATTCAGTTGAAGAAGCACATGTATCTCTCCAAAGTAATCCATCTGGGTTAAAAGGGGGAGCCTCGATCACTTTGTTTCCCTGTGAGAATTGACTTAGTTCTTCAAAGGAATTATTCCTGCAACTTAGGTGTTTCAAAGTGTTTATAGACTCTGTTTGCTCTAAATATGGCTATTAAGCTGAGTTGAAGAAACACATGTATCTCTTGAAACAAAACCATCTATGTTAGAATGAGGACCATGCAGCATCGTGTTTCCTTGTGAGAATTGAGTGAAATTTTGACAGGAATCCTTCCCGGAAAGCAAAGATTTCAAGGTGGAGAAAAGCTCATTTTTTTCCAATAGGTCCACTTGCAAAGTTGAAGAATCGCATGGATCTCTCTAACGAAAACCATGTGTGTGAGGAGCCACACTTTCCAGCACCTTGTTCCCCTGTGTGAAACGAGTGCGTTTTTGAAAGGAATGCTTCCTGAAAATCATAGTTTTCAAGGTGGATAAAGGCACATTTTGTTCCAGATAACCCTATTCTCCTATGTTGAACAAGCACATATATCTCTCAAAAGAAAACATTCAGTGTTAGAAGCTGAAGCTTCTAGTACATTGTTTCCTTTTGAGAATTCTGTCATTTTTTCAGAGGAATGCTTCCTGCAACATAGGTATTTCAAAGGGGAGGGTGGCTCTGTTTGCCCCAAATAGGCATATTCAGCAGAGTGAGAAACACATGTGTCCCACCACAGAAAACCTTCTAGGTTAGAAGCTGAAGCATTAGCACATTGTTTACTTGTTGCAATTGAATTTGTTTTAGAAAGGCATATTTCCCAAATAGTAGAATTTTCAAGGTGATGCAAGGGTCATTTTGTTCAAAGAGGCCTACTTAAGCGAGTTGACATCACCCATGTATCTCTCAAAGAAAACCATCCAAGTTAGAAGCGGCAGCAGCTAGCACATTGTTTCCTTTGGAGAATTCAGTTAGTTAGAGAAAGGAATATTCCTGCAGATGATAGTTTTCACAGGAAAGAAAGGTTCATTTTGTAACCAATAAGCCTTATCAGCAAAGTTGAAGAAACACCTGTATCTCTCAAAACAAAGCCATCTGAGTTCGTACATGGAGCTTCCTGCACATTTTTACATGGAGAATTGAGTTGGTTGTTCACAGAAAAACTACCTGCAAGTCTTAGTTTTCTACAGGGAGAAAGAGTCGTTTTGTTCCAAACAGGCTTTTCAGCAAAAATGAAGAAACAAATGTATCTCTCCAACGAAAACTGTAAAAGTAAGAAGCCGCAGCATCTAGGGCATTGTTTCCCAACGAGATTTGAGTGAATTTTTGAAAGAAATACTTCCTGAAAATCTTGATTTTCAAAGTGAAGAAAAGCTCCTAAGTTCCCAGTAGGCCTATTCAATTGAGTTGACAAAAAACATGTATCGCTTGATAGAAAACTATCTGTGTTAATATGAGGAGCATGTAGCAAATTGTTTTCTGTAAGAATTGTGTCAGTTGTAGAAAGGAATACTGCCTGAAAACGTTAGTTTTTCAAGGAGGAGAAAGGAAAATTTGGTTCCAAGAGGCATATTCAGGTGAGTGGACAAAAATAAAGTATCTCTGAAAAGAAAATCGCTTGAGTTAGAAGCTGGAGCTTCAAGACTTTGTATCCCTGTTAGCATTGCATGAGTATTTGAAAGGAATTCTTACTGCCACGTGATTTTTCAATGCGGACATAGGCTCTCTTTCTTCCAAATAGGCCTATAGAACTGAGTTGATGAAACACATGTATCTCTCAAAGGAAAACCATCTAGTTAGAAAGAGAAGCATCTAGCACATTGTTTCCATGTGAGAAATGAGTTCGTTTTTTTATTTAATACTTCCTGGAAATCACAGTTTTCAACATGGAGAAAGGCTCCTTTAGTTCCAATAAGCCTATTCAGCTACATTGGAAAAACAAATGTATCTCTTGAAAGAAAGCCATCTGTTTCATCTAGTGCATTGGCTTCCCGTGAGCATTGAGGTAGCTTTTGAAAGGGAAAGTTCATTTCAGTTGCTACAAGGCAGGTATAGACTTGGTTTGATCGAAATAGGCTGGTTCAGCTGTGTTGAAGACGCACATGTATCTCTCGAAGGAAAACCAACTATGTTAGAAGCTGCAGCATGTAGCACATTTTTTCCATGAGAATTAAGTTAGTTTTTGTTAAATAACTCCTGGAAATCATAGCTGTCGAATGCAGAAATATTACCTGCCAATCAGTTTTCTAGAGGGAGAAAGAGTCATTTTGTTCCAAACAGGCTTCTTCTGCAAAAATGAAGAAACAAATGAATCTCTCCAATGAAACCATGAAAGTAAGAAGCCGCAGCATCCACCACATTGTTTCCCAGTGAGATTTGAGTGAGTTTTTGAAAGAAATACTTGCGGAAAATCATGGTTTTCAAAGTGGAGAAAAGCTCATAAGTTCCCTGTAGGCCTATTCAATTGACTAGATGAAAAAGTGTATCGCTTGAGAGAAAACTGTCCATGTTAATGGCAGGAGCATCCAGCACATTGTTTCCCTGTAAGAATTGTGTTTGTTTTCGAAAGGCATACATCTTTCAAACCATAGTTTTCAAGGAGGAGAAAGAAAAATTTGGTTCCAAGAGGCATATTCAGTTGGTAGACAAAAATAAAGTATGTCTGAAAAGCAAATCATGTGAGTTACACTCTGGAGCTTCTAGAATTTGTATCCCTGTGAGAATTGAGTTCCTTTTTGAAAGGAATACTTAGTGCCATGTGGATCTCTCAATGTGGTGATAGGCTCTCTTGGTTCCAAATAGGCCTATGCAACTGACTTGATGAAACACATGTATCTCTCAAAGGAAAACCATCTACTTAGAAACAGGAGCATCTAGCACATTGCTTTCATGTGAGAATGAGTTAGTTTTTTTATTTACTCCTTCCTGGAAATCATAGATTTCAACGTGGAGAAAGGCTCTTTTAGTTCCACTAGACCTATTCAGCTACGTAGAAAAAACAAATGTATCTCTTGAAAGAAAACCATCTGTGTAAGAAACAGCAGAATCTAGTGTGTTGGCTCCCCGTGAGAATTGAGCTAGCTTTTGAAGGGAAACTTCATTTCAGTTGCTACAAGACAGAGATAGACTCAGTTTGATCGAAATAGGCCGATTCAGCTGTATTGAAGAAGCACAAGTATCTCAAAGGAAAACGAGCAATGTCAGAAACGGCAGCATCTAGCACATTTTTTCCATGAGAATGAAGTTAGTTTTTGTTTAATAACTCCTGGAAATCATAGTTTTCAAGGTGGAGATAGGCTCTCTTTACTCCAAATCAGCCTATTCAACTCCGCTGAGGAAACGCAGAAGCCTCTCAAAAGAAAACCATCTCTGTTAGAAATGCCGCATCTAGTGCATTGTTTCCCTGTGAGAACTGAGTGAGTTTCTGAAAGAAATACTTCCTGGAAATCACAGTTTTCAAGGTGGAGAAATGCCCATTTGTTTCCTACTACACCGCTAAGGCTAAGTTGAAGGAAAACATAAATCTCTCGAAAGAAAACCATCTGTTCAAGGAGCTGCTGCTTGTAGCACATTGTTTCCCTTTGAGGACTAAGTTTGTATTGAGAAGGAAGACTTCCTGCAGCTTTATTGTTTCAAGATGAAGACCGGCTGTGTTTGATCTAAACAGGCTCTGCAGCTTCACTCAAGATACACATGGATCTCTCCAAAGAAAACCATCCATGTTGAAGCTGCAGCATTGAGCACATTTTCTCCGAGGGTGAATTCAGTTAGTTTTTGAAAGGAGTATTTAAAGCAAATCAAAGTTTCAAGGTGGAGAAATGTCAATTAGTTCTAAATAGGCCTATCAAGCTATGTTGAGGAAACACAAATATCTCTCAAAGGAAAACCATCTGTGTTAAAAGGAGGACCATCTACCAACTGGTTTCCCTGTGGGAACGGCATCAGTTTTTGAAAGGAATACTTCCTGCGGCTTCGGTGTTTCATGGTGGAGAGAGGCTCTGTTTGATCCAAATAGGCCTATTCATCTGAGTTGAAGAAAAACATGTATATTTCAAAAGAAAGTCGTCCGAGTTAGAAGCAGGAGCATCTACCGCATTGTTTACCTGTGAGAATTGTGGTATTTTCTGAACAGAATACTTCCTGACTCTTAGGTTCTTCAAGGTGGAGATAGGCTCCCTTCGCTCTAAATAGGCCTCTGCAGCAAACATGACGAAACACATGTATCTATCACCAAAATCTTCTATGATAGAAGCTGCAGCCTCTACCACATTTTTTCCCTGAGACTTGAGTTAGTTTTTGAAGGAAATACTTCCTGCAAATTAGTTTTCAAAGTGGAGATAGGCTCTGCTTGCTTCTACAGGCCTATTCAGCTCAGTTGAAGAAACACATGTATCTCTCGAAAGAAAACCATTTATTTTAGAAGAAGGAGAATGAAGCACAGTTTCCCATTGAGAGTCAGGTTAGTTTATCAGAGGAATACTTTTGGCAACGTAGGTTTTTCAAGGTGGAGATTGGTTCACTTGGCTCCAAATAGGCCTATTCATCAGAGTTGAAGAAACACATGTATCTCTGCAAAGAAAACCGTGTATGGTAGAAGGTGCAGCATGCTGCCTATTGTTTACCTGTGAGAACTGTGTTAGTTTTGGAAAGTAATACTTCCTGCAATTAGGGTTTTTCAAGATGGAGATAGGCTTTCTTTATTACAAATATGCCTCTTCAGCTACGTTGATAAAACACTTGTATCTCCAAAAAATCCAAATGTGTCAGAATCAGGAGCATCTACCACATTGTGTCCCCATGAGAATTGAGTTGGTTTTTGAAAATAATACTTCCTGCAAATCACAGTTTTGAAGCTATTGAAAACCTCATTTTCTTCCAAAGAGGCTTATTCCATTCAGTTGAAGAAGCACATGTATCTCTCCAAAGTAATCCATCTGGGTTAAAAGGGGGAGCCTCGATCACTTTGTTTCCCTGTGAGAATTGACTTAGTTCTTCAAAGGAATTATTCCTGCAACTTAGGTGTTTCAAAGTGTTTATAGACTCTGTTTGCTCTAAATATGGCTATTAAGCTGAGTTGAAGAAACACATGTATCTCTTGAAACAAAACCATCTATGTTAGAATGAGGACCATGCAGCATCGTGTTTCCTTGTGAGAATTGAGTGAAATTTTGACAGGAATCCTTCCCGGAAAGCAAAGATTTCAAGGTGGAGAAAAGCTCATTTTTTTCCAATAGGTCCACTTGCAAAGTTGAAGAATCGCATGGATCTCTCTAACGAAAACCATGTGTGTGAGGAGCCACACTTTCCAGCACCTTGTTCCCCTGTGTGAAACGAGTGCGTTTTTGAAAGGAATGCTTCCTGAAAATCATAGTTTTCAAGGTGGATAAAGGCACATTTTGTTCCAGATAACCCTATTCTCCTATGTTGAACAAGCACATATATCTCTCAAAAGAAAACATTCAGTGTTAGAAGCTGAAGCTTCTAGTACATTGTTTCCTTTTGAGAATTCTGTCATTTTTTCAGAGGAATGCTTCCTGCAACATAGGTATTTCAAAGGGGAGGGTGGCTCTGTTTGCCCCAAATAGGCATATTCAGCAGAGTGAGAAACACATGTGTCCCACCACAGAAAACCTTCTAGGTTAGAAGCTGAAGCATTAGCACATTGTTTACTTGTTGCAATTGAATTTGTTTTAGAAAGGCATATTTCCCAAATAGTAGAATTTTCAAGGTGATGCAAGGGTCATTTTGTTCAAAGAGGCCTACTTAAGCGAGTTGACATCACCCATGTATCTCTCAAAGAAAACCATCCAAGTTAGAAGCGGCAGCAGCTAGCACATTGTTTCCTTTGGAGAATTCAGTTAGTTAGAGAAAGGAATATTCCTGCAGATGATAGTTTTCACAGGAAAGAAAGGTTCATTTTGTAACCAATAAGCCTTATCAGCAAAGTTGAAGAAACACCTGTATCTCTCAAAACAAAGCCATCTGAGTTCGTACATGGAGCTTCCTGCACATTTTTACATGGAGAATTGAGTTGGTTGTTCACAGAAAAACTACCTGCAAGTCTTAGTTTTCTACAGGGAGAAAGAGTCGTTTTGTTCCAAACAGGCTTTTCAGCAAAAATGAAGAAACAAATGTATCTCTCCAACGAAAACTGTAAAAGTAAGAAGCCGCAGCATCTAGGGCATTGTTTCCCAACGAGATTTGAGTGAATTTTTGAAAGAAATACTTCCTGAAAATCTTGATTTTCAAAGTGAAGAAAAGCTCCTAAGTTCCCAGTAGGCCTATTCAATTGAGTTGACAAAAAACATGTATCGCTTGATAGAAAACTATCTGTGTTAATATGAGGAGCATGTAGCAAATTGTTTTCTGTAAGAATTGTGTCAGTTGTAGAAAGGAATACTGCCTGAAAACGTTAGTTTTTCAAGGAGGAGAAAGGAAAATTTGGTTCCAAGAGGCATATTCAGGTGAGTGGACAAAAATAAAGTATCTCTGAAAAGAAAATCGCTTGAGTTAGAAGCTGGAGCTTCAAGACTTTGTATCCCTGTTAGCATTGCATGAGTATTTGAAAGGAATTCTTACTGCCACGTGATTTTTCAATGCGGACATAGGCTCTCTTTCTTCCAAATAGGCCTATAGAACTGAGTTGATGAAACACATGTATCTCTCAAAGGAAAACCATCTAGTTAGAAAGAGAAGCATCTAGCACATTGTTTCCATGTGAGAAATGAGTTCGTTTTTTTATTTAATACTTCCTGGAAATCACAGTTTTCAACATGGAGAAAGGCTCCTTTAGTTCCAATAAGCCTATTCAGCTACATTGGAAAAACAAATGTATCTCTTGAAAGAAAGCCATCTGTTTCATCTAGTGCATTGGCTTCCCGTGAGCATTGAGGTAGCTTTTGAAAGGGAAAGTTCATTTCAGTTGCTACAAGGCAGGTATAGACTTGGTTTGATCGAAATAGGCTGGTTCAGCTGTGTTGAAGACGCACATGTATCTCTCGAAGGAAAACCAACTATGTTAGAAGCTGCAGCATGTAGCACATTTTTTCCATGAGAATTAAGTTAGTTTTTGTTAAATAACTCCTGGAAATCATAGCTGTCGAATGCAGAAATATTACCTGCCAATCAGTTTTCTAGAGGGAGAAAGAGTCATTTTGTTCCAAACAGGCTTCTTCTGCAAAAATGAAGAAACAAATGAATCTCTCCAATGAAACCATGAAAGTAAGAAGCCGCAGCATCCACCACATTGTTTCCCAGTGAGATTTGAGTGAGTTTTTGAAAGAAATACTTGCGGAAAATCATGGTTTTCAAAGTGGAGAAAAGCTCATAAGTTCCCTGTAGGCCTATTCAATTGACTAGATGAAAAAGTGTATCGCTTGAGAGAAAACTGTCCATGTTAATGGCAGGAGCATCCAGCACATTGTTTCCCTGTAAGAATTGTGTTTGTTTTCGAAAGGCATACATCTTTCAAACCATAGTTTTCAAGGAGGAGAAAGAAAAATTTGGTTCCAAGAGGCATATTCAGTTGGTAGACAAAAATAAAGTATGTCTGAAAAGCAAATCATGTGAGTTACACTCTGGAGCTTCTAGAATTTGTATCCCTGTGAGAATTGAGTTCCTTTTTGAAAGGAATACTTAGTGCCATGTGGATCTCTCAATGTGGTGATAGGCTCTCTTGGTTCCAAATAGGCCTATGCAACTGACTTGATGAAACACATGTATCTCTCAAAGGAAAACCATCTACTTAGAAACAGGAGCATCTAGCACATTGCTTTCATGTGAGAATGAGTTAGTTTTTTTATTTACTCCTTCCTGGAAATCATAGATTTCAACGTGGAGAAAGGCTCTTTTAGTTCCACTAGACCTATTCAGCTACGTAGAAAAAACAAATGTATCTCTTGAAAGAAAACCATCTGTGTAAGAAACAGCAGAATCTAGTGTGTTGGCTCCCCGTGAGAATTGAGCTAGCTTTTGAAGGGAAACTTCATTTCAGTTGCTACAAGACAGAGATAGACTCAGTTTGATCGAAATAGGCCGATTCAGCTGTATTGAAGAAGCACAAGTATCTCTCAAAGGAAAACGAGCAATGTCAGAAACGGCAGCATCTAGCACATTTTTTCCATGAGAATGAAGTTAGTTTTTGTTTAATAACTCCTGGAAATCATAGTTTTCAAGGTGGAGATAGGCTCTCTTTACTCCAAATCAGCCTATTCAACTCCGCTGAGGAAACGCAGAAGCCTCTCAAAAGAAAACCATCTCTGTTAGAAATGCCGCATCTAGTGCATTGTTTCCCTGTGAGAACTGAGTGAGTTTCTGAAAGAAATACTTCCTGGAAATCACAGTTTTCAAGGTGGAGAAATGCCCATTTGTTTCCTACTACACCGCTAAGGCTAAGTTGAAGGAAAACATAAATCTCTCGAAAGAAAACCATCTGTTCAAGGAGCTGCTGCTTGTAGCACATTGTTTCCCTTTGAGGACTAAGTTTGTATTGAGAAGGAAGACTTCCTGCAGCTTTATTGTTTCAAGATGAAGACCGGCTGTGTTTGATCTAAACAGGCTCTGCAGCTTCACTCAAGATACACATGGATCTCTCCAAAGAAAACCATCCATGTTGAAGCTGCAGCATTGAGCACATTTTCTCCGAGGGTGAATTCAGTTAGTTTTTGAAAGGAGTATTTAAAGCAAATCAAAGTTTCAAGGTGGAGAAATGTCAATTAGTTCTAAATAGGCCTATCAAGCTATGTTGAGGAAACACAAATATCTCTCAAAGGAAAACCATCTGTGTTAAAAGGAGGACCATCTACCAACTGGTTTCCCTGTGGGAACGGCATCAGTTTTTGAAAGGAATACTTCCTGCGGCTTCGGTGTTTCATGGTGGAGAGAGGCTCTGTTTGATCCAAATAGGCCTATTCATCTGAGTTGAAGAAAAACATGTATATTTCAAAAGAAAGTCGTCCGAGTTAGAAGCAGGAGCATCTACCGCATTGTTTACCTGTGAGAATTGTGGTATTTTCTGAACAGAATACTTCCTGACTCTTAGGTTCTTCAAGGTGGAGATAGGCTCCCTTCGCTCTAAATAGGCCTCTGCAGCAAACATGACGAAACACATGTATCTATCACCAAAATCTTCTATGATAGAAGCTGCAGCCTCTACCACATTTTTTCCCTGAGACTTGAGTTAGTTTTTGAAGGAAATACTTCCTGCAAATTAGTTTTCAAAGTGGAGATAGGCTCTGCTTGCTTCTACAGGCCTATTCAGCTCAGTTGAAGAAACACATGTATCTCTCGAAAGAAAACCATTTATTTTAGAAGAAGGAGAATGAAGCACAGTTTCCCATTGAGAGTCAGGTTAGTTTATCAGAGGAATACTTTTGGCAACGTAGGTTTTTCAAGGTGGAGATTGGTTCACTTGGCTCCAAATAGGCCTATTCATCAGAGTTGAAGAAACACATGTATCTCTGCAAAGAAAACCGTGTATGGTAGAAGGTGCAGCATGCTGCCTATTGTTTACCTGTGAGAACTGTGTTAGTTTTGGAAAGTAATACTTCCTGCAATTAGGGTTTTTCAAGATGGAGATAGGCTTTCTTTATTACAAATATGCCTCTTCAGCTACGTTGATAAAACACTTGTATCTCCAAAAAATCCAAATGTGTCAGAATCAGGAGCATCTACCACATTGTGTCCCCATGAGAATTGAGTTGGTTTTTGAAAATAATACTTCCTGCAAATCACAGTTTTGAAGCTATTGAAAACCTCATTTTCTTCCAAAGAGGCTTATTCCATTCAGTTGAAGAAGCACATGTATCTCTCCAAAGTAATCCATCTGGGTTAAAAGGGGGAGCCTCGATCACTTTGTTTCCCTGTGAGAATTGACTTAGTTCTTCAAAGGAATTATTCCTGCAACTTAGGTGTTTCAAAGTGTTTATAGACTCTGTTTGCTCTAAATATGGCTATTAAGCTGAGTTGAAGAAACACATGTATCTCTTGAAACAAAACCATCTATGTTAGAATGAGGACCATGCAGCATCGTGTTTCCTTGTGAGAATTGAGTGAAATTTTGACAGGAATCCTTCCCGGAAAGCAAAGATTTCAAGGTGGAGAAAAGCTCATTTTTTTCCAATAGGTCCACTTGCAAAGTTGAAGAATCGCATGGATCTCTCTAACGAAAACCATGTGTGTGAGGAGCCACACTTTCCAGCACCTTGTTCCCCTGTGTGAAACGAGTGCGTTTTTGAAAGGAATGCTTCCTGAAAATCATAGTTTTCAAGGTGGATAAAGGCACATTTTGTTCCAGATAACCCTATTCTCCTATGTTGAACAAGCACATATATCTCTCAAAAGAAAACATTCAGTGTTAGAAGCTGAAGCTTCTAGTACATTGTTTCCTTTTGAGAATTCTGTCATTTTTTCAAAGGAATGCTTCCTGCAACAAAGGTATTTCAAAGGGGAGGGTGGCTCTGTTTGCCCCAAATAGGCATATTCAGCAGAGTGAGAAACACATGTGTCCCACCACAGAAAACCTTCTAGGTTAGAAGCTGAAGCATTAGCACATTGTTTACTTGTTGCAATTGAATTTGTTTTAGAAAGGCATATTTCCCAAATAGTAGAATTTTCAAGGTGATGCAAGGGTCATTTTGTTCAAAGAGGCCTACTTAAGCGAGTTGACATCACCCATGTATCTCTCAAAGAAAACCATCCAAGTTAGAAGCGGCAGCAGCTAGCACATTGTTTCCTTTGGAGAATTCAGTTAGTTAGAGAAAGGAATATTCCTGCAGATGATAGTTTTCACAGGAAAGAAAGGTTCATTTTGTAACCAATAAGCCTTATCAGCAAAGTTGAAGAAACACCTGTATCTCTCAAAACAAAGCCATCTGAGTTCGTACATGGAGCTTCCTGCACATTTTTACATGGAGAATTGAGTTGGTTGTTCACAGAAAAACTACCTGCAAGTCTTAGTTTTCTACAGGGAGAAAGAGTCGTTTTGTTCCAAACAGGCTTTTCAGCAAAAATGAAGAAACAAATGTATCTCTCCAACGAAAACTGTAAAAGTAAGAAGCCGCAGCATCTAGGGCATTGTTTCCCAACGAGATTTGAGTGAATTTTTGAAAGAAATACTTCCTGAAAATCTTGATTTTCAAAGTGAAGAAAAGCTCCTAAGTTCCCAGTAGGCCTATTCAATTGAGTTGACAAAAAACATGTATCGCTTGATAGAAAACTATCTGTGTTAATATGAGGAGCATGTAGCAAATTGTTTTCTGTAAGAATTGTGTCAGTTGTAGAAAGGAATACTGCCTGAAAACGTTAGTTTTTCAAGGAGGAGAAAGGAAAATTTGGTTCCAAGAGGCATATTCAGGTGAGTGGACAAAAATAAAGTATCTCTGAAAAGAAAATCGCTTGAGTTAGAAGCTGGAGCTTCAAGACTTTGTATCCCTGTTAGCATTGCATGAGTATTTGAAAGGAATTCTTACTGCCACGTGATTTTTCAATGCGGACATAGGCTCTCTTTCTTCCAAATAGGCCTATAGAACTGAGTTGATGAAACACATGTATCTCTCAAAGGAAAACCATCTAGTTAGAAAGAGAAGCATCTAGCACATTGTTTCCATGTGAGAAATGAGTTCGTTTTTTTATTTAATACTTCCTGGAAATCACAGTTTTCAACATGGAGAAAGGCTCCTTTAGTTCCAATAAGCCTATTCAGCTACATTGGAAAAACAAATGTATCTCTTGAAAGAAAGCCATCTGTTTCATCTAGTGCATTGGCTTCCCGTGAGCATTGAGGTAGCTTTTGAAAGGGAAAGTTCATTTCAGTTGCTACAAGGCAGGTATAGACTTGGTTTGATCGAAATAGGCTGGTTCAGCTGTGTTGAAGACGCACATGTATCTCTCGAAGGAAAACCAACTATGTTAGAAGCTGCAGCATGTAGCACATTTTTTCCATGAGAATTAAGTTAGTTTTTGTTAAATAACTCCTGGAAATCATAGCTGTCGAATGCAGAAATATTACCTGCCAATCAGTTTTCTAGAGGGAGAAAGAGTCATTTTGTTCCAAACAGGCTTCTTCTGCAAAAATGAAGAAACAAATGAATCTCTCCAATGAAACCATGAAAGTAAGAAGCCGCAGCATCCACCACATTGTTTCCCAGTGAGATTTGAGTGAGTTTTTGAAAGAAATACTTGCGGAAAATCATGGTTTTCAAAGTGGAGAAAAGCTCATAAGTTCCCTGTAGGCCTATTCAATTGACTAGATGAAAAAGTGTATCGCTTGAGAGAAAACTGTCCATGTTAATGGCAGGAGCATCCAGCACATTGTTTCCCTGTAAGAATTGTGTTTGTTTTCGAAAGGCATACATCTTTCAAACCATAGTTTTCAAGGAGGAGAAAGAAAAATTTGGTTCCAAGAGGCATATTCAGTTGGTAGACAAAAATAAAGTATGTCTGAAAAGCAAATCATGTGAGTTACACTCTGGAGCTTCTAGAATTTGTATCCCTGTGAGAATTGAGTTCCTTTTTGAAAGGAATACTTAGTGCCATGTGGATCTCTCAATGTGGTGGTAGGCTCTCTTGGTTCCAAATAGGCCTATGCAACTGACTTGATGAAACACATGTATCTCTCAAAGGAAAACCATCTACTTAGAAACAGGAGCATCTAGCACATTGCTTTCATGTGAGAATGAGTTAGTTTTTTTATTTACTCCTTCCTGGAAATCATAGATTTCAACGTGGAGAAAGGCTCTTTTAGTTCCACTAGACCTATTCAGCTACGTAGAAAAAACAAATGTATCTCTTGAAAGAAAACCATCTGTGTAAGAAACAGCAGAATCTAGTGTGTTGGCTCCCCGTGAGAATTGAGCTAGCTTTTGAAGGGAAACTTCATTTCAGTTGCTACAAGACAGAGATAGACTCAGTTTGATCGAAATAGGCCGATTCAGCTGTATTGAAGAAGCACAAGTATCTCTCAAAGGAAAACGAGCAATGTCAGAAACGGCAGCATCTAGCACATTTTTTCCATGAGAATGAAGTTAGTTTTTGTTTAATAACTCCTGGAAATCATAGTTTTCAAGGTGGAGATAGGCTCTCTTTACTCCAAATCAGCCTATTCAACTCCGCTGAGGAAACGCAGAAGCCTCTCAAAAGAAAACCATCTCTGTTAGAAATGCCGCATCTAGTGCATTGTTTCCCTGTGAGAACTGAGTGAGTTTCTGAAAGAAATACTTCCTGGAAATCACAGTTTTCAAGGTGGAGAAATGCCCATTTGTTTCCTACTACACCGCTAAGGCTAAGTTGAAGGAAAACATAAATCTCTCGAAAGAAAACCATCTGTTCAAGGAGCTGCTGCTTGTAGCACATTGTTTCCCTTTGAGGACTAAGTTTGTATTGAGAAGGAAGACTTCCTGCAGCTTTATTGTTTCAAGATGAAGACCGGCTGTGTTTGATCTAAACAGGCTCTGCAGCTTCACTCAAGATACACATGGATCTCTCCAAAGAAAACCATCCATGTTGAAGCTGCAGCATTGAGCACATTTTCTCCGAGGGTGAATTCAGTTAGTTTTTGAAAGGAGTATTTAAAGCAAATCAAAGTTTCAAGGTGGAGAAATGTCAATTAGTTCTAAATAGGCCTATCAAGCTATGTTGAGGAAACACAAATATCTCTCAAAGGAAAACCATCTGTGTTAAAAGGAGGACCATCTACCAACTGGTTTCCCTGTGGGAACGGCATCAGTTTTTGAAAGGAATACTTCCTGCGGCTTCGGTGTTTCATGGTGGAGAGAGGCTCTGTTTGATCCAAATAGGCCTATTCATCTGAGTTGAAGAAAAACATGTATATTTCAAAAGAAAGTCGTCCGAGTTAGAAGCAGGAGCATCTACCGCATTGTTTACCTGTGAGAATTGTGGTATTTTCTGAACAGAATACTTCCTGACTCTTAGGTTCTTCAAGGTGGAGATAGGCTCCCTTCGCTCTAAATAGGCCTCTGCAGCAAACATGACGAAACACATGTATCTATCACCAAAATCTTCTATGATAGAAGCTGCAGCCTCTACCACATTTTTTCCCTGAGACTTGAGTTAGTTTTTGAAGGAAATACTTCCTGCAAATTAGTTTTCAAAGTGGAGATAGGCTCTGCTTGCTTCTACAGGCCTATTCAGCTCAGTTGAAGAAACACATGTATCTCTCGAAAGAAAACCATTTATTTTAGAAGAAGGAGAATGAAGCACAGTTTCCCATTGAGAGTCAGGTTAGTTTATCAGAGGAATACTTTTGGCAACGTAGGTTTTTCAAGGTGGAGATTGGTTCACTTGGCTCCAAATAGGCCTATTCATCAGAGTTGAAGAAACACATGTATCTCTGCAAAGAAAACCGTGTATGGTAGAAGGTGCAGCATGCTGCCTATTGTTTACCTGTGAGAACTGTGTTAGTTTTGGAAAGTAATACTTCCTGCAATTAGGGTTTTTCAAGATGGAGATAGGCTTTCTTTATTACAAATATGCCTCTTCAGCTACGTTGATAAAACACTTGTATCTCCAAAAAATCCAAATGTGTCAGAATCAGGAGCATCTACCACATTGTGTCCCCATGAGAATTGAGTTGGTTTTTGAAAATAATACTTCCTGCAAATCACAGTTTTGAAGCTATTGAAAACCTCATTTTCTTCCAAAGAGGCTTATTCCATTCAGTTGAAGAAGCACATGTATCTCTCCAAAGTAATCCATCTGGGTTAAAAGGGGGAGCCTCGATCACTTTGTTTCCCTGTGAGAATTGACTTAGTTCTTCAAAGGAATTATTCCTGCAACTTAGGTGTTTCAAAGTGTTTATAGACTCTGTTTGCTCTAAATATGGCTATTAAGCTGAGTTGAAGAAACACATGTATCTCTTGAAACAAAACCATCTATGTTAGAATGAGGACCATGCAGCATCGTGTTTCCTTGTGAGAATTGAGTGAAATTTTGACAGGAATCCTTCCCGGAAAGCAAAGATTTCAAGGTGGAGAAAAGCTCATTTTTTTCCAATAGGTCCACTTGCAAAGTTGAAGAATCGCATGGATCTCTCTAACGAAAACCATGTGTGTGAGGAGCCACACTTTCCAGCACCTTGTTCCCCTGTGTGAAACGAGTGCGTTTTTGAAAGGAATGCTTCCTGAAAATCATAGTTTTCAAGGTGGATAAAGGCACATTTTGTTCCAGATAACCCTATTCTCCTATGTTGAACAAGCACATATATCTCTCAAAAGAAAACATTCAGTGTTAGAAGCTGAAGCTTCTAGTACATTGTTTCCTTTTGAGAATTCTGTCATTTTTTCAAAGGAATGCTTCCTGCAACAAAGGTATTTCAAAGGGGAGGGTGGCTCTGTTTGCCCCAAATAGGCATATTCAGCAGAGTGAGAAACACATGTGTCCCACCACAGAAAACCTTCTAGGTTAGAAGCTGAAGCATTAGCACATTGTTTACTTGTTGCAATTGAATTTGTTTTAGAAAGGCATATTTCCCAAATAGTAGAATTTTCAAGGTGATGCAAGGGTCATTTTGTTCAAAGAGGCCTACTTAAGCGAGTTGACATCACCCATGTATCTCTCAAAGAAAACCATCCAAGTTAGAAGCGGCAGCAGCTAGCACATTGTTTCCTTTGGAGAATTCAGTTAGTTAGAGAAAGGAATATTCCTGCAGATGATAGTTTTCACAGGAAAGAAAGGTTCATTTTGTAACCAATAAGCCTTATCAGCAAAGTTGAAGAAACACCTGTATCTCTCAAAACAAAGCCATCTGAGTTCGTACATGGAGCTTCCTGCACATTTTTACATGGAGAATTGAGTTGGTTGTTCACAGAAAAACTACCTGCAAGTCTTAGTTTTCTACAGGGAGAAAGAGTCGTTTTGTTCCAAACAGGCTTTTCAGCAAAAATGAAGAAACAAATGTATCTCTCCAACGAAAACTGTAAAAGTAAGAAGCCGCAGCATCTAGGGCATTGTTTCCCAACGAGATTTGAGTGAATTTTTGAAAGAAATACTTCCTGAAAATCTTGATTTTCAAAGTGAAGAAAAGCTCCTAAGTTCCCAGTAGGCCTATTCAATTGAGTTGACAAAAAACATGTATCGCTTGATAGAAAACTATCTGTGTTAATATGAGGAGCATGTAGCAAATTGTTTTCTGTAAGAATTGTGTCAGTTGTAGAAAGGAATACTGCCTGAAAACGTTAGTTTTTCAAGGAGGAGAAAGGAAAATTTGGTTCCAAGAGGCATATTCAGGTGAGTGGACAAAAATAAAGTATCTCTGAAAAGAAAATCGCTTGAGTTAGAAGCTGGAGCTTCAAGACTTTGTATCCCTGTTAGCATTGCATGAGTATTTGAAAGGAATTCTTACTGCCACGTGATTTTTCAATGCGGACATAGGCTCTCTTTCTTCCAAATAGGCCTATAGAACTGAGTTGATGAAACACATGTATCTCTCAAAGGAAAACCATCTAGTTAGAAAGAGAAGCATCTAGCACATTGTTTCCATGTGAGAAATGAGTTCGTTTTTTTATTTAATACTTCCTGGAAATCACAGTTTTCAACATGGAGAAAGGCTCCTTTAGTTCCAATAAGCCTATTCAGCTACATTGGAAAAACAAATGTATCTCTTGAAAGAAAGCCATCTGTTTCATCTAGTGCATTGGCTTCCCGTGAGCATTGAGGTAGCTTTTGAAAGGGAAAGTTCATTTCAGTTGCTACAAGGCAGGTATAGACTTGGTTTGATCGAAATAGGCTGGTTCAGCTGTGTTGAAGACGCACATGTATCTCTCGAAGGAAAACCAACTATGTTAGAAGCTGCAGCATGTAGCACATTTTTTCCATGAGAATTAAGTTAGTTTTTGTTAAATAACTCCTGGAAATCATAGCTGTCGAATGCAGAAATATTACCTGCCAATCAGTTTTCTAGAGGGAGAAAGAGTCATTTTGTTCCAAACAGGCTTCTTCTGCAAAAATGAAGAAACAAATGAATCTCTCCAATGAAACCATGAAAGTAAGAAGCCGCAGCATCCACCACATTGTTTCCCAGTGAGATTTGAGTGAGTTTTTGAAAGAAATACTTGCGGAAAATCATGGTTTTCAAAGTGGAGAAAAGCTCATAAGTTCCCTGTAGGCCTATTCAATTGACTAGATGAAAAAGTGTATCGCTTGAGAGAAAACTGTCCATGTTAATGGCAGGAGCATCCAGCACATTGTTTCCCTGTAAGAATTGTGTTTGTTTTCGAAAGGCATACATCTTTCAAACCATAGTTTTCAAGGAGGAGAAAGAAAAATTTGGTTCCAAGAGGCATATTCAGTTGGTAGACAAAAATAAAGTATGTCTGAAAAGCAAATCATGTGAGTTACACTCTGGAGCTTCTAGAATTTGTATCCCTGTGAGAATTGAGTTCCTTTTTGAAAGGAATACTTAGTGCCATGTGGATCTCTCAATGTGGTGATAGGCTCTCTTGGTTCCAAATAGGCCTATGCAACTGACTTGATGAAACACATGTATCTCTCAAAGGAAAACCATCTACTTAGAAACAGGAGCATCTAGCACATTGCTTTCATGTGAGAATGAGTTAGTTTTTTTATTTACTCCTTCCTGGAAATCATAGATTTCAACGTGGAGAAAGGCTCTTTTAGTTCCACTAGACCTATTCAGCTACGTAGAAAAAACAAATGTATCTCTTGAAAGAAAACCATCTGTGTAAGAAACAGCAGAATCTAGTGTGTTGGCTCCCCGTGAGAATTGAGCTAGCTTTTGAAGGGAAACTTCATTTCAGTTGCTACAAGACAGAGATAGACTCAGTTTGATCGAAATAGGCCGATTCAGCTGTATTGAAGAAGCACAAGTATCTCTCAAAGGAAAACGAGCAATGTCAGAAACGGCAGCATCTAGCACATTTTTTCCATGAGAATGAAGTTAGTTTTTGTTTAATAACTCCTGGAAATCATAGTTTTCAAGGTGGAGATAGGCTCTCTTTACTCCAAATCAGCCTATTCAACTCCGCTGAGGAAACGCAGAAGCCTCTCAAAAGAAAACCATCTCTGTTAGAAATGCCGCATCTAGTGCATTGTTTCCCTGTGAGAACTGAGTGAGTTTCTGAAAGAAATACTTCCTGGAAATCACAGTTTTCAAGGTGGAGAAATGCCCATTTGTTTCCTACTACACCGCTAAGGCTAAGTTGAAGGAAAACATAAATCTCTCGAAAGAAAACCATCTGTTCAAGGAGCTGCTGCTTGTAGCACATTGTTTCCCTTTGAGGACTAAGTTTGTATTGAGAAGGAAGACTTCCTGCAGCTTTATTGTTTCAAGATGAAGACCGGCTGTGTTTGATCTAAACAGGCTCTGCAGCTTCACTCAAGATACACATGGATCTCTCCAAAGAAAACCATCCATGTTGAAGCTGCAGCATTGAGCACATTTTCTCCGAGGGTGAATTCAGTTAGTTTTTGAAAGGAGTATTTAAAGCAAATCAAAGTTTCAAGGTGGAGAAATGTCAATTAGTTCTAAATAGGCCTATCAAGCTATGTTGAGGAAACACAAATATCTCTCAAAGGAAAACCATCTGTGTTAAAAGGAGGACCATCTACCAACTGGTTTCCCTGTGGGAACGGCATCAGTTTTTGAAAGGAATACTTCCTGCGGCTTCGGTGTTTCATGGTGGAGAGAGGCTCTGTTTGATCCAAATAGGCCTATTCATCTGAGTTGAAGAAAAACATGTATATTTCAAAAGAAAGTCGTCCGAGTTAGAAGCAGGAGCATCTACCGCATTGTTTACCTGTGAGAATTGTGGTATTTTCTGAACAGAATACTTCCTGACTCTTAGGTTCTTCAAGGTGGAGATAGGCTCCCTTCGCTCTAAATAGGCCTCTGCAGCAAACATGACGAAACACATGTATCTATCACCAAAATCTTCTATGATAGAAGCTGCAGCCTCTACCACATTTTTTCCCTGAGACTTGAGTTAGTTTTTGAAGGAAATACTTCCTGCAAATTAGTTTTCAAAGTGGAGATAGGCTCTGCTTGCTTCTACAGGCCTATTCAGCTCAGTTGAAGAAACACATGTATCTCTCGAAAGAAAACCATTTATTTTAGAAGAAGGAGAATGAAGCACAGTTTCCCATTGAGAGTCAGGTTAGTTTATCAGAGGAATACTTTTGGCAACGTAGGTTTTTCAAGGTGGAGATTGGTTCACTTGGCTCCAAATAGGCCTATTCATCAGAGTTGAAGAAACACATGTATCTCTGCAAAGAAAACCGTGTATGGTAGAAGGTGCAGCATGCTGCCTATTGTTTACCTGTGAGAACTGTGTTAGTTTTGGAAAGTAATACTTCCTGCAATTAGGGTTTTTCAAGATGGAGATAGGCTTTCTTTATTACAAATATGCCTCTTCAGCTACGTTGATAAAACACTTGTATCTCCAAAAAATCCAAATGTGTCAGAATCAGGAGCATCTACCACATTGTGTCCCCATGAGAATTGAGTTGGTTTTTGAAAATAATACTTCCTGCAAATCACAGTTTTGAAGCTATTGAAAACCTCATTTTCTTCCAAAGAGGCTTATTCCATTCAGTTGAAGAAGCACATGTATCTCTCCAAAGTAATCCATCTGGGTTAAAAGGGGGAGCCTCGATCACTTTGTTTCCCTGTGAGAATTGACTTAGTTCTTCAAAGGAATTATTCCTGCAACTTAGGTGTTTCAAAGTGTTTATAGACTCTGTTTGCTCTAAATATGGCTATTAAGCTGAGTTGAAGAAACACATGTATCTCTTGAAACAAAACCATCTATGTTAGAATGAGGACCATGCAGCATCGTGTTTCCTTGTGAGAATTGAGTGAAATTTTGACAGGAATCCTTCCCGGAAAGCAAAGATTTCAAGGTGGAGAAAAGCTCATTTTTTTCCAATAGGTCCACTTGCAAAGTTGAAGAATCGCATGGATCTCTCTAACGAAAACCATGTGTGTGAGGAGCCACACTTTCCAGCACCTTGTTCCCCTGTGTGAAACGAGTGCGTTTTTGAAAGGAATGCTTCCTGAAAATCATAGTTTTCAAGGTGGATAAAGGCACATTTTGTTCCAGATAACCCTATTCTCCTATGTTGAACAAGCACATATATCTCTCAAAAGAAAACATTCAGTGTTAGAAGCTGAAGCTTCTAGTACATTGTTTCCTTTTGAGAATTCTGTCATTTTTTCAGAGGAATGCTTCCTGCAACATAGGTATTTCAAAGGGGAGGGTGGCTCTGTTTGCCCCAAATAGGCATATTCAGCAGAGTGAGAAACACATGTGTCCCACCACAGAAAACCTTCTAGGTTAGAAGCTGAAGCATTAGCACATTGTTTACTTGTTGCAATTGAATTTGTTTTAGAAAGGCATATTTCCCAAATAGTAGAATTTTCAAGGTGATGCAAGGGTCATTTTGTTCAAAGAGGCCTACTTAAGCGAGTTGACATCACCCATGTATCTCTCAAAGAAAACCATCCAAGTTAGAAGCGGCAGCAGCTAGCACATTGTTTCCTTTGGAGAATTCAGTTAGTTAGAGAAAGGAATATTCCTGCAGATGATAGTTTTCACAGGAAAGAAAGGTTCATTTTGTAACCAATAAGCCTTATCAGCAAAGTTGAAGAAACACCTGTATCTCTCAAAACAAAGCCATCTGAGTTCGTACATGGAGCTTCCTGCACATTTTTACATGGAGAATTGAGTTGGTTGTTCACAGAAAAACTACCTGCAAGTCTTAGTTTTCTACAGGGAGAAAGAGTCGTTTTGTTCCAAACAGGCTTTTCAGCAAAAATGAAGAAACAAATGTATCTCTCCAACGAAAACTGTAAAAGTAAGAAGCCGCAGCATCTAGGGCATTGTTTCCCAACGAGATTTGAGTGAATTTTTGAAAGAAATACTTCCTGAAAATCTTGATTTTCAAAGTGAAGAAAAGCTCCTAAGTTCCCAGTAGGCCTATTCAATTGAGTTGACAAAAAACATGTATCGCTTGATAGAAAACTATCTGTGTTAATATGAGGAGCATGTAGCAAATTGTTTTCTGTAAGAATTGTGTCAGTTGTAGAAAGGAATACTGCCTGAAAACGTTAGTTTTTCAAGGAGGAGAAAGGAAAATTTGGTTCCAAGAGGCATATTCAGGTGAGTGGACAAAAATAAAGTATCTCTGAAAAGAAAATCGCTTGAGTTAGAAGCTGGAGCTTCAAGACTTTGTATCCCTGTTAGCATTGCATGAGTATTTGAAAGGAATTCTTACTGCCACGTGATTTTTCAATGCGGACATAGGCTCTCTTTCTTCCAAATAGGCCTATAGAACTGAGTTGATGAAACACATGTATCTCTCAAAGGAAAACCATCTAGTTAGAAAGAGAAGCATCTAGCACATTGTTTCCATGTGAGAAATGAGTTCGTTTTTTTATTTAATACTTCCTGGAAATCACAGTTTTCAACATGGAGAAAGGCTCCTTTAGTTCCAATAAGCCTATTCAGCTACATTGGAAAAACAAATGTATCTCTTGAAAGAAAGCCATCTGTTTCATCTAGTGCATTGGCTTCCCGTGAGCATTGAGGTAGCTTTTGAAAGGGAAAGTTCATTTCAGTTGCTACAAGGCAGGTATAGACTTGGTTTGATCGAAATAGGCTGGTTCAGCTGTGTTGAAGACGCACATGTATCTCTCGAAGGAAAACCAACTATGTTAGAAGCTGCAGCATGTAGCACATTTTTTCCATGAGAATTAAGTTAGTTTTTGTTAAATAACTCCTGGAAATCATAGCTGTCGAATGCAGAAATATTACCTGCCAATCAGTTTTCTAGAGGGAGAAAGAGTCATTTTGTTCCAAACAGGCTTCTTCTGCAAAAATGAAGAAACAAATGAATCTCTCCAATGAAACCATGAAAGTAAGAAGCCGCAGCATCCACCACATTGTTTCCCAGTGAGATTTGAGTGAGTTTTTGAAAGAAATACTTGCGGAAAATCATGGTTTTCAAAGTGGAGAAAAGCTCATAAGTTCCCTGTAGGCCTATTCAATTGACTAGATGAAAAAGTGTATCGCTTGAGAGAAAACTGTCCATGTTAATGGCAGGAGCATCCAGCACATTGTTTCCCTGTAAGAATTGTGTTTGTTTTCGAAAGGCATACATCTTTCAAACCATAGTTTTCAAGGAGGAGAAAGAAAAATTTGGTTCCAAGAGGCATATTCAGTTGGTAGACAAAAATAAAGTATGTCTGAAAAGCAAATCATGTGAGTTACACTCTGGAGCTTCTAGAATTTGTATCCCTGTGAGAATTGAGTTCCTTTTTGAAAGGAATACTTAGTGCCATGTGGATCTCTCAATGTGGTGATAGGCTCTCTTGGTTCCAAATAGGCCTATGCAACTGACTTGATGAAACACATGTATCTCTCAAAGGAAAACCATCTACTTAGAAACAGGAGCATCTAGCACATTGCTTTCATGTGAGAATGAGTTAGTTTTTTTATTTACTCCTTCCTGGAAATCATAGATTTCAACGTGGAGAAAGGCTCTTTTAGTTCCACTAGACCTATTCAGCTACGTAGAAAAAACAAATGTATCTCTTGAAAGAAAACCATCTGTGTAAGAAACAGCAGAATCTAGTGTGTTGGCTCCCCGTGAGAATTGAGCTAGCTTTTGAAGGGAAACTTCATTTCAGTTGCTACAAGACAGAGATAGACTCAGTTTGATCGAAATAGGCCGATTCAGCTGTATTGAAGAAGCACAAGTATCTCTCAAAGGAAAACGAGCAATGTCAGAAACGGCAGCATCTAGCACATTTTTTCCATGAGAATTAAGTTAGTTTTTGTTTAATAACTCCTGGAAATCATAGTTTTCAAGGTGGAGATAGGCTCTCTTTACTCCAAATCAGCCTATTCAACTCCGCTGAGGAAACGCAGAAGCCTCTCAAAAGAAAACCATCTCTGTTAGAAATGCCGCATCTAGTGCATTGTTTCCCTGTGAGAACTGAGTGAGTTTCTGAAAGAAATACTTCCTGGAAATCACAGTTTTCAAGGTGGAGAAATGCCCATTTGTTTCCTACTACACCGCTAAGGCTAAGTTGAAGGAAAACATAAATCTCTCGAAAGAAAACCATCTGTTCAAGGAGCTGCTGCTTGTAGCACATTGTTTCCCTTTGAGGACTAAGTTTGTATTGAGAAGGAAGACTTCCTGCAGCTTTATTGTTTCAAGATGAAGACCGGCTGTGTTTGATCTAAACAGGCTCTGCAGCTTCACTCAAGATACACATGGATCTCTCCAAAGAAAACCATCCATGTTGAAGCTGCAGCATTGAGCACATTTTCTCCGAGGGTGAATTCAGTTAGTTTTTGAAAGGAGTATTTAAAGCAAATCAAAGTTTCAAGGTGGAGAAATGTCAATTAGTTCTAAATAGGCCTATCAAGCTATGTTGAGGAAACACAAATATCTCTCAAAGGAAAACCATCTGTGTTAAAAGGAGGACCATCTACCAACTGGTTTCCCTGTGGGAACGGCATCAGTTTTTGAAAGGAATACTTCCTGCAGCTTCGGTGTTTCATGGTGGAGAGAGGCTCTGTTTGATCCAAATAGGCCTATTCATCTGAGTTGAAGAAAAACATGTATATTTCAAAAGAAAGTCGTCCGAGTTAGAAGCAGGAGCATCTACCGCATTGTTTACCTGTGAGAATTGTGGTATTTTCTGAACAGAATACTTCCTGACTCTTAGGTTCTTCAAGGTGGAGATAGGCTCCCTTCGCTCTAAATAGGCCTCTGCAGCAAACATGACGAAACACATGTATCTATCACCAAAATCTTCTATGATAGAAGCTGCAGCCTCTACCACATTTTTTCCCTGAGACTTGAGTTAGTTTTTGAAGGAAATACTTCCTGCAAATTAGTTTTCAAAGTGGAGATAGGCTCTGCTTGCTTCTACAGGCCTATTCAGCTCAGTTGAAGAAACACATGTATCTCTCGAAAGAAAACCATTTATTTTAGAAGAAGGAGAATGAAGCACAGTTTCCCATTGAGAGTCAGGTTAGTTTATCAGAGGAATACTTTTGGCAACGTAGGTTTTTCAAGGTGGAGATTGGTTCACTTGGCTCCAAATAGGCCTATTCATCAGAGTTGAAGAAACACATGTATCTCTGCAAAGAAAACCGTGTATGGTAGAAGGTGCAGCATGCTGCCTATTGTTTACCTGTGAGAACTGTGTTAGTTTTGGAAAGTAATACTTCCTGCAATTAGGGTTTTTCAAGATGGAGATAGGCTTTCTTTATTACAAATATGCCTCTTCAGCTACGTTGATAAAACACTTGTATCTCCAAAAAATCCAAATGTGTCAGAATCAGGAGCATCTACCACATTGTGTCCCCATGAGAATTGAGTTGGTTTTTGAAAATAATACTTCCTGCAAATCACAGTTTTGAAGCTATTGAAAACCTCATTTTCTTCCAAAGAGGCTTATTCCATTCAGTTGAAGAAGCACATGTATCTCTCCAAAGTAATCCATCTGGGTTAAAAGGGGGAGCCTCGATCACTTTGTTTCCCTGTGAGAATTGACTTAGTTCTTCAAAGGAATTATTCCTGCAACTTAGGTGTTTCAAAGTGTTTATAGACTCTGTTTGCTCTAAATATGGCTATTAAGCTGAGTTGAAGAAACACATGTATCTCTTGAAACAAAACCATCTATGTTAGAATGAGGACCATGCAGCATCGTGTTTCCTTGTGAGAATTGAGTGAAATTTTGACAGGAATCCTTCCCGGAAAGCAAAGATTTCAAGGTGGAGAAAAGCTCATTTTTTTCCAATAGGTCCACTTGCAAAGTTGAAGAATCGCATGGATCTCTCTAACGAAAACCATGTGTGTGAGGAGCCACACTTTCCAGCACCTTGTTCCCCTGTGTGAAACGAGTGCGTTTTTGAAAGGAATGCTTCCTGAAAATCATAGTTTTCAAGGTGGATAAAGGCACATTTTGTTCCAGATAACCCTATTCTCCTATGTTGAACAAGCACATATATCTCTCAAAAGAAAACATTCAGTGTTAGAAGCTGAAGCTTCTAGTACATTGTTTCCTTTTGAGAATTCTGTCATTTTTTCAGAGGAATGCTTCCTGCAACATAGGTATTTCAAAGGGGAGGGTGGCTCTGTTTGCCCCAAATAGGCATATTCAGCAGAGTGAGAAACACATGTGTCCCACCACAGAAAACCTTCTAGGTTAGAAGCTGAAGCATTAGCACATTGTTTACTTGTTGCAATTGAATTTGTTTTAGAAAGGCATATTTCCCAAATAGTAGAATTTTCAAGGTGATGCAAGGGTCATTTTGTTCAAAGAGGCCTACTTAAGCGAGTTGACATCACCCATGTATCTCTCAAAGAAAACCATCCAAGTTAGAAGCGGCAGCAGCTAGCACATTGTTTCCTTTGGAGAATTCAGTTAGTTAGAGAAAGGAATATTCCTGCAGATGATAGTTTTCACAGGAAAGAAAGGTTCATTTTGTAACCAATAAGCCTTATCAGCAAAGTTGAAGAAACACCTGTATCTCTCAAAACAAAGCCATCTGAGTTCGTACATGGAGCTTCCTGCACATTTTTACATGGAGAATTGAGTTGGTTGTTCACAGAAAAACTACCTGCAAGTCTTAGTTTTCTACAGGGAGAAAGAGTCGTTTTGTTCCAAACAGGCTTTTCAGCAAAAATGAAGAAACAAATGTATCTCTCCAACGAAAACTGTAAAAGTAAGAAGCCGCAGCATCTAGGGCATTGTTTCCCAACGAGATTTGAGTGAATTTTTGAAAGAAATACTTCCTGAAAATCTTGATTTTCAAAGTGAAGAAAAGCTCCTAAGTTCCCAGTAGGCCTATTCAATTGAGTTGACAAAAAACATGTATCGCTTGATAGAAAACTATCTGTGTTAATATGAGGAGCATGTAGCAAATTGTTTTCTGTAAGAATTGTGTCAGTTGTAGAAAGGAATACTGCCTGAAAACGTTAGTTTTTCAAGGAGGAGAAAGGAAAATTTGGTTCCAAGAGGCATATTCAGGTGAGTGGACAAAAATAAAGTATCTCTGAAAAGAAAATCGCTTGAGTTAGAAGCTGGAGCTTCAAGACTTTGTATCCCTGTTAGCATTGCATGAGTATTTGAAAGGAATTCTTACTGCCACGTGATTTTTCAATGCGGACATAGGCTCTCTTTCTTCCAAATAGGCCTATAGAACTGAGTTGATGAAACACATGTATCTCTCAAAGGAAAACCATCTAGTTAGAAAGAGAAGCATCTAGCACATTGTTTCCATGTGAGAAATGAGTTCGTTTTTTTATTTAATACTTCCTGGAAATCACAGTTTTCAACATGGAGAAAGGCTCCTTTAGTTCCAATAAGCCTATTCAGCTACATTGGAAAAACAAATGTATCTCTTGAAAGAAAGCCATCTGTTTCATCTAGTGCATTGGCTTCCCGTGAGCATTGAGGTAGCTTTTGAAAGGGAAAGTTCATTTCAGTTGCTACAAGGCAGGTATAGACTTGGTTTGATCGAAATAGGCTGGTTCAGCTGTGTTGAAGACGCACATGTATCTCTCGAAGGAAAACCAACTATGTTAGAAGCTGCAGCATGTAGCACATTTTTTCCATGAGAATTAAGTTAGTTTTTGTTAAATAACTCCTGGAAATCATAGCTGTCGAATGCAGAAATATTACCTGCCAATCAGTTTTCTAGAGGGAGAAAGAGTCATTTTGTTCCAAACAGGCTTCTTCTGCAAAAATGAAGAAACAAATGAATCTCTCCAATGAAACCATGAAAGTAAGAAGCCGCAGCATCCACCACATTGTTTCCCAGTGAGATTTGAGTGAGTTTTTGAAAGAAATACTTGCGGAAAATCATGGTTTTCAAAGTGGAGAAAAGCTCATAAGTTCCCTGTAGGCCTATTCAATTGACTAGATGAAAAAGTGTATCGCTTGAGAGAAAACTGTCCATGTTAATGGCAGGAGCATCCAGCACATTGTTTCCCTGTAAGAATTGTGTTTGTTTTCGAAAGGCATACATCTTTCAAACCATAGTTTTCAAGGAGGAGAAAGAAAAATTTGGTTCCAAGAGGCATATTCAGTTGGTAGACAAAAATAAAGTATGTCTGAAAAGCAAATCATGTGAGTTACACTCTGGAGCTTCTAGAATTTGTATCCCTGTGAGAATTGAGTTCCTTTTTGAAAGGAATACTTAGTGCCATGTGGATCTCTCAATGTGGTGATAGGCTCTCTTGGTTCCAAATAGGCCTATGCAACTGACTTGATGAAACACATGTATCTCTCAAAGGAAAACCATCTACTTAGAAACAGGAGCATCTAGCACATTGCTTTCATGTGAGAATGAGTTAGTTTTTTTATTTACTCCTTCCTGGAAATCATAGATTTCAACGTGGAGAAAGGCTCTTTTAGTTCCACTAGACCTATTCAGCTACGTAGAAAAAACAAATGTATCTCTTGAAAGAAAACCATCTGTGTAAGAAACAGCAGAATCTAGTGTGTTGGCTCCCCGTGAGAATTGAGCTAGCTTTTGAAGGGAAACTTCATTTCAGTTGCTACAAGACAGAGATAGACTCAGTTTGATCGAAATAGGCCGATTCAGCTGTATTGAAGAAGCACAAGTATCTCTCAAAGGAAAACGAGCAATGTCAGAAACGGCAGCATCTAGCACATTTTTTCCATGAGAATTAAGTTAGTTTTTGTTTAATAACTCCTGGAAATCATAGTTTTCAAGGTGGAGATAGGCTCTCTTTACTCCAAATCAGCCTATTCAACTCCGCTGAGGAAACGCAGAAGCCTCTCAAAAGAAAACCATCTCTGTTAGAAATGCCGCATCTAGTGCATTGTTTCCCTGTGAGAACTGAGTGAGTTTCTGAAAGAAATACTTCCTGGAAATCACAGTTTTCAAGGTGGAGAAATGCCCATTTGTTTCCTACTACACCGCTAAGGCTAAGTTGAAGGAAAACATAAATCTGTCGAAAGAAAACCATCTGTTCAAGGAGCTGCTCCTTGTAGCACATTGTTTCCCTTTGAGGACTAAGTTTGTATTGAGAAGGAAGACTTCCTGCAGCTTTATTGTTTCAAGATGAAGACCGGCTGTGTTTGATCTAAACAGGCTCTGCAGCTTCACTCAAGATACACATGGATCTCTCCAAAGAAAACCATCCATGTTGAAGCTGCAGCATTGAGCACATTTTCTCCGAGGGTGAATTCAGTTAGTTTTTGAAAGGAGTATTTAAAGCAAATCAAAGTTTCAAGGTGGAGAAATGTCAATTAGTTCTAAATAGGCCTATCAAGCTATGTTGAGGAAACACAAATATCTCTCAAAGGAAAACCATCTGTGTTAAAAGGAGGACCATCTACCAACTGGTTTCCCTGTGGGAACGGCATCAGTTTTTGAAAGGAATACTTCCTGCGGCTTCGGTGTTTCATGGTGGAGAGAGGCTCTGTTTGATCCAAATAGGCCTATTCATCTGAGTTGAAGAAAAACATGTATATTTCAAAAGAAAGTCGTCCGAGTTAGAAGCAGGAGCATCTACCGCATTGTTTACCTGTGAGAATTGTGGTATTTTCTGAACAGAATACTTCCTGACTCTTAGGTTCTTCAAGGTGGAGATAGGCTCCCTTCGCTCTAAATAGGCCTCTGCAGCAAACATGACGAAACACATGTATCTATCACCAAAATCTTCTATGATAGAAGCTGCAGCCTCTACCACATTTTTTCCCTGAGACTTGAGTTAGTTTTTGAAGGAAATACTTCCTGCAAATTAGTTTTCAAAGTGGAGATAGGCTCTGCTTGCTTCTACAGGCCTATTCAGCTCAGTTGAAGAAACACATGTATCTCTCGAAAGAAAACCATTTATTTTAGAAGAAGGAGAATGAAGCACAGTTTCCCATTGAGAGTCAGGTTAGTTTATCAGAGGAATACTTTTGGCAACGTAGGTTTTTCAAGGTGGAGATTGGTTCACTTGGCTCCAAATAGGCCTATTCATCAGAGTTGAAGAAACACATGTATCTCTGCAAAGAAAACCGTGTATGGTAGAAGGTGCAGCATGCTGCCTATTGTTTACCTGTGAGAACTGTGTTAGTTTTGGAAAGTAATACTTCCTGCAATTAGGGTTTTTCAAGATGGAGATAGGCTTTCTTTATTACAAATATGCCTCTTCAGCTACGTTGATAAAACACTTGTATCTCCAAAAAATCCAAATGTGTCAGAATCAGGAGCATCTACCACATTGTGTCCCCATGAGAATTGAGTTGGTTTTTGAAAATAATACTTCCTGCAAATCACAGTTTTGAAGCTATTGAAAACCTCATTTTCTTCCAAAGAGGCTTATTCCATTCAGTTGAAGAAGCACATGTATCTCTCCAAAGTAATCCATCTGGGTTAAAAGGGGGAGCCTCGATCACTTTGTTTCCCTGTGAGAATTGACTTAGTTCTTCAAAGGAATTATTCCTGCAACTTAGGTGTTTCAAAGTGTTTATAGACTCTGTTTGCTCTAAATATGGCTATTAAGCTGAGTTGAAGAAACACATGTATCTCTTGAAACAAAACCATCTATGTTAGAATGAGGACCATGCAGCATCGTGTTTCCTTGTGAGAATTGAGTGAAATTTTGACAGGAATCCTTCCCGGAAAGCAAAGATTTCAAGGTGGAGAAAAGCTCATTTTTTTCCAATAGGTCCACTTGCAAAGTTGAAGAATCGCATGGATCTCTCTAACGAAAACCATGTGTGTGAGGAGCCACACTTTCCAGCACCTTGTTCCCCTGTGTGAAACGAGTGCGTTTTTGAAAGGAATGCTTCCTGAAAATCATAGTTTTCAAGGTGGATAAAGGCACATTTTGTTCCAGATAACCCTATTCTCCTATGTTGAACAAGCACATATATCTCTCAAAAGAAAACATTCAGTGTTAGAAGCTGAAGCTTCTAGTACATTGTTTCCTTTTGAGAATTCTGTCATTTTTTCAGAGGAATGCTTCCTGCAACATAGGTATTTCAAAGGGGAGGGTGGCTCTGTTTGCCCCAAATAGGCATATTCAGCAGAGTGAGAAACACATGTGTCCCACCACAGAAAACCTTCTAGGTTAGAAGCTGAAGCATTAGCACATTGTTTACTTGTTGCAATTGAATTTGTTTTAGAAAGGCATATTTCCCAAATAGTAGAATTTTCAAGGTGATGCAAGGGTCATTTTGTTCAAAGAGGCCTACTTAAGCGAGTTGACATCACCCATGTATCTCTCAAAGAAAACCATCCAAGTTAGAAGCGGCAGCAGCTAGCACATTGTTTCCTTTGGAGAATTCAGTTAGTTAGAGAAAGGAATATTCCTGCAGATGATAGTTTTCACAGGAAAGAAAGGTTCATTTTGTAACCAATAAGCCTTATCAGCAAAGTTGAAGAAACACCTGTATCTCTCAAAACAAAGCCATCTGAGTTCGTACATGGAGCTTCCTGCACATTTTTACATGGAGAATTGAGTTGGTTGTTCACAGAAAAACTACCTGCAAGTCTTAGTTTTCTACAGGGAGAAAGAGTCGTTTTGTTCCAAACAGGCTTTTCAGCAAAAATGAAGAAACAAATGTATCTCTCCAACGAAAACTGTAAAAGTAAGAAGCCGCAGCATCTAGGGCATTGTTTCCCAACGAGATTTGAGTGAATTTTTGAAAGAAATACTTCCTGAAAATCTTGATTTTCAAAGTGAAGAAAAGCTCCTAAGTTCCCAGTAGGCCTATTCAATTGAGTTGACAAAAAACATGTATCGCTTGATAGAAAACTATCTGTGTTAATATGAGGAGCATGTAGCAAATTGTTTTCTGTAAGAATTGTGTCAGTTGTAGAAAGGAATACTGCCTGAAAACGTTAGTTTTTCAAGGAGGAGAAAGGAAAATTTGGTTCCAAGAGGCATATTCAGGTGAGTGGACAAAAATAAAGTATCTCTGAAAAGAAAATCGCTTGAGTTAGAAGCTGGAGCTTCAAGACTTTGTATCCCTGTTAGCATTGCATGAGTATTTGAAAGGAATTCTTACTGCCACGTGATTTTTCAATGCGGACATAGGCTCTCTTTCTTCCAAATAGGCCTATAGAACTGAGTTGATGAAACACATGTATCTCTCAAAGGAAAACCATCTAGTTAGAAAGAGAAGCATCTAGCACATTGTTTCCATGTGAGAAATGAGTTCGTTTTTTTATTTAATACTTCCTGGAAATCACAGTTTTCAACATGGAGAAAGGCTCCTTTAGTTCCAATAAGCCTATTCAGCTACATTGGAAAAACAAATGTATCTCTTGAAAGAAAGCCATCTGTTTCATCTAGTGCATTGGCTTCCCGTGAGCATTGAGGTAGCTTTTGAAAGGGAAAGTTCATTTCAGTTGCTACAAGGCAGGTATAGACTTGGTTTGATCGAAATAGGCTGGTTCAGCTGTGTTGAAGACGCACATGTATCTCTCGAAGGAAAACCAACTATGTTAGAAGCTGCAGCATGTAGCACATTTTTTCCATGAGAATTAAGTTAGTTTTTGTTAAATAACTCCTGGAAATCATAGCTGTCGAATGCAGAAATATTACCTGCCAATCAGTTTTCTAGAGGGAGAAAGAGTCATTTTGTTCCAAACAGGCTTCTTCTGCAAAAATGAAGAAACAAATGAATCTCTCCAATGAAACCATGAAAGTAAGAAGCCGCAGCATCCACCACATTGTTTCCCAGTGAGATTTGAGTGAGTTTTTGAAAGAAATACTTGCGGAAAATCATGGTTTTCAAAGTGGAGAAAAGCTCATAAGTTCCCTGTAGGCCTATTCAATTGACTAGATGAAAAAGTGTATCGCTTGAGAGAAAACTGTCCATGTTAATGGCAGGAGCATCCAGCACATTGTTTCCCTGTAAGAATTGTGTTTGTTTTCGAAAGGCATACATCTTTCAAACCATAGTTTTCAAGGAGGAGAAAGAAAAATTTGGTTCCAAGAGGCATATTCAGTTGGTAGACAAAAATAAAGTATGTCTGAAAAGCAAATCATGTGAGTTACACTCTGGAGCTTCTAGAATTTGTATCCCTGTGAGAATTGAGTTCCTTTTTGAAAGGAATACTTAGTGCCATGTGGATCTCTCAATGTGGTGATAGGCTCTCTTGGTTCCAAATAGGCCTATGCAACTGACTTGATGAAACACATGTATCTCTCAAAGGAAAACCATCTACTTAGAAACAGGAGCATCTAGCACATTGCTTTCATGTGAGAATGAGTTAGTTTTTTTATTTACTCCTTCCTGGAAATCATAGATTTCAACGTGGAGAAAGGCTCTTTTAGTTCCACTAGACCTATTCAGCTACGTAGAAAAAACAAATGTATCTCTTGAAAGAAAACCATCTGTGTAAGAAACAGCAGAATCTAGTGTGTTGGCTCCCCGTGAGAATTGAGCTAGCTTTTGAAGGGAAACTTCATTTCAGTTGCTACAAGACAGAGATAGACTCAGTTTGATCGAAATAGGCCGATTCAGCTGTATTGAAGAAGCACAAGTATCTCTCAAAGGAAAACGAGCAATGTCAGAAACGGCAGCATCTAGCACATTTTTTCCATGAGAATGAAGTTAGTTTTTGTTTAATAACTCCTGGAAATCATAGTTTTCAAGGTGGAGATAGGCTCTCTTTACTCCAAATCAGCCTATTCAACTCCGCTGAGGAAACGCAGAAGCCTCTCAAAAGAAAACCATCTCTGTTAGAAATGCCGCATCTAGTGCATTGTTTCCCTGTGAGAACTGAGTGAGTTTCTGAAAGAAATACTTCCTGGAAATCACAGTTTTCAAGGTGGAGAAATGCCCATTTGTTTCCTACTACACCGCTAAGGCTAAGTTGAAGGAAAACATAAATCTCTCGAAAGAAAACCATCTGTTCAAGGAGCTGCTGCTTGTAGCACATTGTTTCCCTTTGAGGACTAAGTTTGTATTGAGAAGGAAGACTTCCTGCAGCTTTATTGTTTCAAGATGAAGACCGGCTGTGTTTGATCTAAACAGGCTCTGCAGCTTCACTCAAGATACACATGGATCTCTCCAAAGAAAACCATCCATGTTGAAGCTGCAGCATTGAGCACATTTTCTCCGAGGGTGAATTCAGTTAGTTTTTGAAAGGAGTATTTAAAGCAAATCAAAGTTTCAAGGTGGAGAAATGTCAATTAGTTCTAAATAGGCCTATCAAGCTATGTTGAGGAAACACAAATATCTCTCAAAGGAAAACCATCTGTGTTAAAAGGAGGACCATCTACCAACTGGTTTCCCTGTGGGAACGGCATCAGTTTTTGAAAGGAATACTTCCTGCGGCTTCGGTGTTTCATGGTGGAGAGAGGCTCTGTTTGATCCAAATAGGCCTATTCATCTGAGTTGAAGAAAAACATGTATATTTCAAAAGAAAGTCGTCCGAGTTAGAAGCAGGAGCATCTACCGCATTGTTTACCTGTGAGAATTGTGGTATTTTCTGAACAGAATACTTCCTGACTCTTAGGTTCTTCAAGGTGGAGATAGGCTCCCTTCGCTCTAAATAGGCCTCTGCAGCAAACATGACGAAACACATGTATCTATCACCAAAATCTTCTATGATAGAAGCTGCAGCCTCTACCACATTTTTTCCCTGAGACTTGAGTTAGTTTTTGAAGGAAATACTTCCTGCAAATTAGTTTTCAAAGTGGAGATAGGCTCTGCTTGCTTCTACAGGCCTATTCAGCTCAGTTGAAGAAACACATGTATCTCTCGAAAGAAAACCATTTATTTTAGAAGAAGGAGAATGAAGCACAGTTTCCCATTGAGAGTCAGGTTAGTTTATCAGAGGAATACTTTTGGCAACGTAGGTTTTTCAAGGTGGAGATTGGTTCACTTGGCTCCAAATAGGCCTATTCATCAGAGTTGAAGAAACACATGTATCTCTGCAAAGAAAACCGTGTATGGTAGAAGGTGCAGCATGCTGCCTATTGTTTACCTGTGAGAACTGTGTTAGTTTTGGAAAGTAATACTTCCTGCAATTAGGGTTTTTCAAGATGGAGATAGGCTTTCTTTATTACAAATATGCCTCTTCAGCTACGTTGATAAAACACTTGTATCTCCAAAAAATCCAAATGTGTCAGAATCAGGAGCATCTACCACATTGTGTCCCCATGAGAATTGAGTTGGTTTTTGAAAATAATACTTCCTGCAAATCACAGTTTTGAAGCTATTGAAAACCTCATTTTCTTCCAAAGAGGCTTATTCCATTCAGTTGAAGAAGCACATGTATCTCTCCAAAGTAATCCATCTGGGTTAAAAGGGGGAGCCTCGATCACTTTGTTTCCCTGTGAGAATTGACTTAGTTCTTCAAAGGAATTATTCCTGCAACTTAGGTGTTTCAAAGTGTTTATAGACTCTGTTTGCTCTAAATATGGCTATTAAGCTGAGTTGAAGAAACACATGTATCTCTTGAAACAAAACCATCTATGTTAGAATGAGGACCATGCAGCATCGTGTTTCCTTGTGAGAATTGAGTGAAATTTTGACAGGAATCCTTCCCGGAAAGCAAAGATTTCAAGGTGGAGAAAAGCTCATTTTTTTCCAATAGGTCCACTTGCAAAGTTGAAGAATCGCATGGATCTCTCTAACGAAAACCATGTGTGTGAGGAGCCACACTTTCCAGCACCTTGTTCCCCTGTGTGAAACGAGTGCGTTTTTGAAAGGAATGCTTCCTGAAAATCATAGTTTTCAAGGTGGATAAAGGCACATTTTGTTCCAGATAACCCTATTCTCCTATGTTGAACATGCACATATATCTCTCAAAAGAAAACATTCAGTGTTAGAAGCTGAAGCTTCTAGTACATTGTTTCCTTTTGAGAATTCTGTCATTTTTTCAGAGGAATGCTTCCTGCAACATAGGTATTTCAAAGGGGAGGGTGGCTCTGTTTGCCCCAAATAGGCATATTCAGCAGAGTGAGAAACACATGTGTCCCACCACAGAAAACCTTCTAGGTTAGAAGCTGAAGCATTAGCACATTGTTTACTTGTTGCAATTGAATTTGTTTTAGAAAGGCATATTTCCCAAATAGTAGAATTTTCAAGGTGATGCAAGGGTCATTTTGTTCAAAGAGGCCTACTTAAGCGAGTTGACATCACCCATGTATCTCTCAAAGAAAACCATCCAAGTTAGAAGCGGCAGCAGCTAGCACATTGTTTCCTTTGGAGAATTCAGTTAGTTAGAGAAAGGAATATTCCTGCAGATGATAGTTTTCACAGGAAAGAAAGGTTCATTTTGTAACCAATAAGCCTTATCAGCAAAGTTGAAGAAACACCTGTATCTCTCAAAACAAAGCCATCTGAGTTCGTACATGGAGCTTCCTGCACATTTTTACATGGAGAATTGAGTTGGTTGTTCACAGAAAAACTACCTGCAAGTCTTAGTTTTCTACAGGGAGAAAGAGTCGTTTTGTTCCAAACAGGCTTTTCAGCAAAAATGAAGAAACAAATGTATCTCTCCAACGAAAACTGTAAAAGTAAGAAGCCGCAGCATCTAGGGCATTGTTTCCCAACGAGATTTGAGTGAATTTTTGAAAGAAATACTTCCTGAAAATCTTGATTTTCAAAGTGAAGAAAAGCTCCTAAGTTCCCAGTAGGCCTATTCAATTGAGTTGACAAAAAACATGTATCGCTTGATAGAAAACTATCTGTGTTAATATGAGGAGCATGTAGCAAATTGTTTTCTGTAAGAATTGTGTCAGTTGTAGAAAGGAATACTGCCTGAAAACGTTAGTTTTTCAAGGAGGAGAAAGGAAAATTTGGTTCCAAGAGGCATATTCAGGTGAGTGGACAAAAATAAAGTATCTCTGAAAAGAAAATCGCTTGAGTTAGAAGCTGGAGCTTCAAGACTTTGTATCCCTGTTAGCATTGCATGAGTATTTGAAAGGAATTCTTACTGCCACGTGATTTTTCAATGCGGACATAGGCTCTCTTTCTTCCAAATAGGCCTATAGAACTGAGTTGATGAAACACATGTATCTCTCAAAGGAAAACCATCTAGTTAGAAAGAGAAGCATCTAGCACATTGTTTCCATGTGAGAAATGAGTTCGTTTTTTTATTTAATACTTCCTGGAAATCACAGTTTTCAACATGGAGAAAGGCTCCTTTAGTTCCAATAAGCCTATTCAGCTACATTGGAAAAACAAATGTATCTCTTGAAAGAAAGCCATCTGTTTCATCTAGTGCATTGGCTTCCCGTGAGCATTGAGGTAGCTTTTGAAAGGGAAAGTTCATTTCAGTTGCTACAAGGCAGGTATAGACTTGGTTTGATCGAAATAGGCTGGTTCAGCTGTGTTGAAGACGCACATGTATCTCTCGAAGGAAAACCAACTATGTTAGAAGCTGCAGCATGTAGCACATTTTTTCCATGAGAATTAAGTTAGTTTTTGTTAAATAACTCCTGGAAATCATAGCTGTCGAATGCAGAAATATTACCTGCCAATCAGTTTTCTAGAGGGAGAAAGAGTCATTTTGTTCCAAACAGGCTTCTTCTGCAAAAATGAAGAAACAAATGAATCTCTCCAATGAAACCATGAAAGTAAGAAGCCGCAGCATCCACCACATTGTTTCCCAGTGAGATTTGAGTGAGTTTTTGAAAGAAATACTTGCGGAAAATCATGGTTTTCAAAGTGGAGAAAAGCTCATAAGTTCCCTGTAGGCCTATTCAATTGACTAGATGAAAAAGTGTATCGCTTGAGAGAAAACTGTCCATGTTAATGGCAGGAGCATCCAGCACATTGTTTCCCTGTAAGAATTGTGTTTGTTTTCGAAAGGCATACATCTTTCAAACCATAGTTTTCAAGGAGGAGAAAGAAAAATTTGGTTCCAAGAGGCATATTCAATTGGTAGACAAAAATAAAGTATGTCTGAAAAGCAAATCATGTGAGTTACACTCTGGAGCTTCTAGAATTTGTATCCCTGTGAGAATTGAGTTCCTTTTTGAAAGGAATACTTAGTGCCATGTGGATCTCTCAATGTGGTGATAGGCTCTCTTGGTTCCAAATAGGCCTATGCAACTGACTTGATGAAACACATGTATCTCTCAAAGGAAAACCATCTACTTAGAAACAGGAGCATCTAGCACATTGCTTTCATGTGAGAATGAGTTAGTTTTTTTATTTACTCCTTCCTGGAAATCATAGATTTCAACGTGGAGAAAGGCTCTTTTAGTTCCACTAGACCTATTCAGCTACGTAGAAAAAACAAATGTATCTCTTGAAAGAAAACCATCTGTGTAAGAAACAGCAGAATCTAGTGTGTTGGCTCCCCGTGAGAATTGAGCTAGCTTTTGAAGGGAAACTTCATTTCAGTTGCTACAAGACAGAGATAGACTCAGTTTGATCGAAATAGGCCGATTCAGCTGTATTGAAGAAGCACAAGTATCTCTCAAAGGAAAACGAGCAATGTCAGAAACGGCAGCATCTAGCACATTTTTTCCATGAGAATTAAGTTAGTTTTTGTTTAATAACTCCTGGAAATCATAGTTTTCAAGGTGGAGATAGGCTCTCTTTACTCCAAATCAGCCTATTCAACTCCGCTGAGGAAACGCAGAAGCCTCTCAAAAGAAAACCATCTCTGTTAGAAATGCCGCATCTAGTGCATTGTTTCCCTGTGAGAACTGAGTGAGTTTCTGAAAGAAATACTTCCTGGAAATCACAGTTTTCAAGGTGGAGAAATGCCCATTTGTTTCCTACTACACCGCTAAGGCTAAGTTGAAGGAAAACATAAATCTCTCGAAAGAAAACCATCTGTTCAAGGAGCTGCTCCTTGTAGCACATTGTTTCCCTTTGAGGACTAAGTTTGTATTGAGAAGGAAGACTTCCTGCAGCTTTATTGTTTCAAGATGAAGACCGGCTGTGTTTGATCTAAACAGGCTCTGCAGCTTCACTCAAGATACACATGGATCTCTCCAAAGAAAACCATCCATGATGAAGCTGCAGCATTGAGCACATTGTCTCCGAGGGTGAATTCAGTTAGTTTTTGAAAGGAGTATTTAAAGCAAATCAAAGTTTCAAGGTGGAGAAATGTCAATTAGTTCTAAATAGGCCTATAAAGCTATGTTGAGGAAACACAAATATCTCTCAAAGGAAAACCATCTGTGTTAAAAGGAGGACCATCTACCAACTGGTTTCCCTGTGGGAACGGCATCAGTTTTTGAAAGGAATACTTCCTGCGGCTTAGGTGTTTCATGGTGGAGAGAGGCTCTGTTTGATCCAAATAGGCCTATTCATCTGAGTTGAAGAAAAACATGTATATTTCAAAAGAAAGTCGTCCGAGTTAGAAGCAGGAGCATCTACCGCATTGTTTACCTGTGAGAATTGTGGTATTTTCTGAACAGAATACTTCCTGACTCTTAGGTTCTTCAAGGTGGAGATAGGCTCCCTTCGCTCTAAATAGGCCTCTGCAGCAAACATGACGAAACACATGTATCTATCACCAAAATCTTCTATGATAGAAGCTGCAGCCTCTACCACATTTTTTCCCTGAGACTTGAGTTAGTTTTTGAAGGAAATACTTCCTGCAAATTAGTTTTCAAAGTGGAGATAGGCTCTGCTTGCTTCTACAGGCCTATTCAGCTCAGTTGAAGAAACACATGTATCTCTCGAAAGAAAACCATTTATTTTAGAAGAAGGAGAATGAAGCACAGTTTCCCATTGAGAGTCAGGTTAGTTTATCAGAGGAATACTTTTGGCAACGTAGGTTTTTCAAGGTGGAGATTGGTTCACTTGGCTCCAAATAGGCCTATTCATCAGAGTTGAAGAAACACATGTATCTCTGCAAAGAAAACCGTGTATGGTAGAAGGTGCAGCATGCTGCCTATTGTTTACCTGTGAGAACTGTGTTAGTTTTGGAAAGTAATACTTCCTGCAATTAGGGTTTTTCAAGATGGAGATAGGCTTTCTTTATTACAAATATGCCTCTTCAGCTACATTGATAAAACACTTGTATCTCCAAAAAATCCATATGTGTCAGAATCAGGAGCATCTACCACATTGTGTCCCCATGAGAATTGAGTTGGTTTTTGAAAATAATACTTCCTGCAAATCACAGTTTTGAAGCTATTGAAAACCTCATTTTCTTCCAAAGAGGCTTATTCCATTCAGTTGAAGAAGCACATGTATCTCTCCAAAGTAATCCATCTGGGTTAAAAGGGGGAGCCTCGATCACTTTGTTTCCCTGTGAGAATTGACTTAGTTCTTCAAAGGAATTATTCCTGCAACTTAGGTGTTTCAAAGTGTTTATAGACTCTGTTTGCTCTAAATATGGCTATTAAGCTGAGTTGAAGAAACACATGTATCTCTTGAAACAAAACCATCTATGTTAGAATGAGGACCATGCAGCATCGTGTTTCCTTGTGAGAATTGAGTGAAATTTTGACAGGAATCCTTCCTGGAAAGCAAAGATTTCAAGGTGGAGAAAAGCTCATTTTTTTCCAATAGGTCTACTTGCAAAGTTGAAGAATCGCATGGATCTCTCTAACGAAAACCATGTGTGTGAGGAGCCACACTTTCCAGCACCTTGTTCCCCTGTGTGAAACGAGTGCGTTTTTGAAAGGAATGCTTCCTGAAAATCATAGTTTTCAAGGTGGATAAAGGCACATTTTGTTCCAGATAACCCTATTCTCCTATGTTGAACATGCACATATATCTCTCAAAAGAAAACATTCAGTGTTAGAAGCTGAAGCTTCTAGTACATTGTTTCCTTTTGAGAATTCTGTCATTTTTTCAGAGGAATGCTTCCTGCAACATAGGTATTTCAAAGGGGAGGGTGGCTCTGTTTGCCCCAAATAGGCATATTCAGCAGAGTGAGAAACACATGTGTCCCACCACAGAAAACCTTCTAGGTTAGAAGCTGAAGCATTAGCACATTGTTTACTTGTTGCAATTGAATTTGTTTTAGAAAGGCATATTTCCCAAATAGTAGAATTTTCAAGGTGATGCAAGGGTCATTTTGTTCAAAGAGGCCTACTTAAGCGAGTTGACATCACCCATGTATCTCTCAAAGAAAACCATCCAAGTTAGAAGCGGCAGCAGCTAGCACATTGTTTCCTTTGGAGAATTCAGTTAGTTAGAGAAAGGAATATTCCTGCAGATGATAGTTTTCACAGGAAAGAAAGGTTCATTTTGTAACCAATAAGCCTTATCAGCAAAGTTGAAGAAACACCTGTATCTCTCAAAACAAAGCCATCTGAGTTCGTACATGGAGCTTCCTGCACATTTTTACATGGAGAATTGAGTTGGTTGTTCACAGAAAAACTACCTGCAAGTCTTAGTTTTCTACAGGGAGAAAGAGTCGTTTTGTTCCAAACAGGCTTTTCAGCAAAAATGAAGAAACAAATGTATCTCTCCAACGAAAACTGTAAAAGTAAGAAGCCGCAGCATCTAGGGCATTGTTTCCCAACGAGATTTGAGTGAATTTTTGAAAGAAATACTTCCTGAAAATCTTGATTTTCAAAGTGAAGAAAAGCTCCTAAGTTCCCAGTAGGCCTATTCAATTGAGTTGACAAAAAACATGTATCGCTTGATAGAAAACTATCTGTGTTAATATGAGGAGCATGTAGCAAATTGTTTTCTGTAAGAATTGTGTCAGTTGTAGAAAGGAATACTGCCTGAAAACGTTAGTTTTTCAAGGAGGAGAAAGGAAAATTTGGTTCCAAGAGGCATATTCAGGTGAGTGGACAAAAATAAAGTATCTCTGAAAAGAAAATCGCTTGAGTTAGAAGCTGGAGCTTCAAGACTTTGTATCCCTGTTAGCATTGCATGAGTATTTGAAAGGAATTCTTACTGCCACGTGATTTTTCAATGCGGACATAGGCTCTCTTTCTTCCAAATAGGCCTATAGAACTGAGTTGATGAAACACATGTATCTCTCAAAGGAAAACCATCTAGTTAGAAAGAGAAGCATCTAGCACATTGTTTCCATGTGAGAAATGAGTTCGTTTTTTTATTTAATACTTCCTGGAAATCGTAGTTTTCAATATGGAGAAAGGCTCATTTTGTTCCAATAGGCCTATTCAGCTACGTAGAAAAAACAAATGTATCTCTTGAAATAAAACCATCTGTGTAAGAAACAGGAGAATCTAGTGTGTTTACTCCCCATGAGAATTGAGCTAGCTTTTGAAGGAAAACTTCATTTCAGTTGCTACAAGACAGATAGACTCAGTTTGATCGAAATATTCCAATTCAGCTGTGTTGAGGAAGCACATGTATCTCTCAAAGGAAAATGAGAAATGTTAGAAGCTGCAGCATCTAGCACATTTTTTCCATGAGAATTAAGTTATTTTTTGTTAAATACCTCCTGGAAATCTTAGTTGTCAATGTGGAGATAGGCTCTCTTTACTCCAAATCAACCTATTCAGCTCAGCAGAGGAAATGCATAAACCTCTCAAAAGAAAACCATCTCTTTTAGAAATGCTACATCTCGTGCATTGTTTCCCTGTGAGAATTGAGTGAGTTTCTGAAAGAAATGCTTCCTGTAAATCACAGTTTTCAAGGTGGAGAAATGCCCATTTGTTTCCTACTACACCGCTAAGGCTAAGTTGAAGGAAAACATAAATCTCTCGAAAGAAAACCATCTGTTCAAGGAGCTGCTGCTGGTAGCACATTGTTTCCCTTTGAGAACTAAGTTTGTATTGAAAAGGAAGACTTCCTGCAGCTTCATTGTTTCAAGATGAAGACCGGCTGTTTGATCTAAACGGGCTCTGCAGCTTAACTCAAGATACACATGGATCTCTCCAAAGAAAACCATCCATGTTAGAAGCTGCAGCATTGAGTATACAGTCTCCCTGTGTGAATTGAGTTAGTTTTTGAAAAAAATATTTAAAGCAAATCAACGTTTCAAGGTGGAGAAATGCCAGTTTGTTCTAAATAGGCCTATCCAGCTATGTTGAAGAAACACAAGTATCTCTCATAGGAAAACCATCTGTGTTAAAAGGAGGACCATTTACCAACTGTTTTCCCTGTGGGAACTGGGTCAGTTATTGAAAGGAATACTTCCTGCAGCTTAGGTGTTTCATGGTCAATAGAGAAGAGAGGCTCTGTTTGCTCCAAATAGGCGTATTCATCAGAGTTGAAGAAACACCTGTGTATCACCACAGTCAACCATCTGTGTTAAAAGCTGAAGCATTAGCACATTGTTTAATTGTTGGAATTGAATTTGTTTTTGAAAGGCACATTTCTGAAAAATTAGAATTTTCAAGGTGATGCAAGGGTCATTTTTTTTCAAGGAGGCCTACTTAGGTGAGTTGACCATACCCATGTATCTCTCAAAGGAATCCCACCCATGTTAGAAGCGTCAGTAGCTAATACATTGTTTCTTTGTGAGAATTCAGTTAGTTATAGATGGGAATACTTCCTACAAATCATAGTTTTCAAGGGAAAGAAAGGTTCATTTTGTTCCCAATAAGCCTCATCAGCAAAGTTGAAGAAACACCTGTGTCTCAGAAAACAAAGCCATCTGTGCTCGAAGCTGGTGCTTCCTGTGCATTTTTCCACGTGAGAACTGAGTTGGTTTTTTGCAGAAATACTACCTGCAAATCACAGTTTTCTAGAGTTAGAAGAGTCCCTTTGTTCCAAACAGGCTTCTTCAGCAAAGATAAAGAAACAAATGTACCTCTCCAAAGAAAACCATGAAAGTAAGAACACTCAGCATCTAGTGCCTTGTTTCCCAGTGAAATTTGAGTGAGTTTTGGAAAGAAATAGTTCCTGAAAGTCATCATTTTCAAAGTGGAGTGAAGGTCAGATGTTCCCAGTAGGCCTATTCAATTGAGTTGACAAAAAACATGCATCACTTGATAGAAAACTATCCTTCTTCAGAACAGGAACATCTAGCACACAGTTTGTCTGGGAGAATTGTGTTAGTTTTTGAAAGGAATAAATCCTGAAAACCATAGTTTTCAAGGAGGAGAAAGGAAAATTGGTTCCATGAGGCATATTCAGTTGAGTGGACAAAAATAAAGTATCAATCAGAAGAAAAATATTTCAGATAGAAGCTGGAGCTTCAAGGGCTTTGTATCCCTGTGAGAGCTGAGTTACTTTTTGAAAGGAAAACTTACTGCAACGTGGATTTTTCAATGTGAAGATAGGCTCTCTTTCTGGCAAATAGGCGTATACAACTGAGTTGATGAAACACATGTATCTCTCAAAGGAAAACCATCTATGTCAGAATCAGGAGCATCTACCACATTGTTTCCCCATGAGAATTGAGTTGGTTTTTGAAAACAATACCTCCTGCAAATCACAATTTTGAAGCTGGTGAAAAGCACATTTTGTTCCAAAAAGGCCTATTCTCCTCAGTTAAAGAAACACATGTAGGACACACTTTGCAGGCATAATCACTGAGAAGAGGCATAACTTTGACCCCTCCACACCTCCAGCCAGCGCAGAGAATCTCCACTTCACATTAAATGGAGAAACCAGGAGGGATCCCGGGCCGCCATCGCCTGCACCCAGACGACTTGGGAAGACACAGACCAGGTGAGCTTCCCAGTACATGGTACTCCCACAGACAAGCCTAGGCCAGAGCAGCATAGCCCCCTGGACAGACTGACCTCCACCCGGGGAAAAAAGAGAAACTGAGTAATAAGCAATAAGAACAAATAAGACACACGGGAAAGAGGGTGGGGTGCACTGAGAGCTGAAGATTGGGGGAAGGGAATCTTTCCCGGGACTGTAAATAAACAAGCCGGGTGGGCCGGAAAGGCTCTGGTGGGAGTGGGGGCAGGGCGCATGCCCAGAAACCAGGAGCGGGAAAGGTGGTGAGAGTGGCGGAGGGAGGAAAACTCCACAGGAGAGGAGGGAAGACACACTTCCCACGTGAACTGTAAACAAACATGGCAGCTGGCAGGAACAGCAGCACCACCAAGTAATCAGAAGCAGGAAAGCTTGTGAAAGTGGCAATGGGAGGAAAACTCCACAGGAGAGGGGGGAAGACCCACCTCCCACATGAACTGTAAATAAACATGCAGGCCTGACAACAGGGGTGCAGTGTCACCTTTCCCAGTGCTTGGAAAGGGGAAAGCTTGTAGCAAAGGCTCCTGCACAGGAGAACTCTGAACAAACAAAGACTGCAGGGCCAGGTGAGTGCTAAGATCTGCATAAATAATGCCTCCAGCAACAGCAGGTTGACAGCAGCAGGCAGACAAGCCACAGCTGCAGATACCATTCTCAGAACTGTCTCCAGACTCTTTTTTTTTCTTTTTCTCCCTACCTTTGATGAGAGAACAACCGAATTACACCTGCAAGTGGAAAAACTTACTGAAACTGTATTGCATTTGAACTTGGGACATTTGGTGGGGTTTTGTGTGTGTGTGTGTGTGTGTGTGTGTGTGTGTAGTTTTGTTCTACTTTATGCATCCCCCATGATGAGACAACTACAGAACAACATCTGAGGCACCATCTCCAGGATTGGAGACTGAGACGGACACCCAAATTATTAAGACTGAAACTTCATTGCATTTAACTCAGAGATTTTTTGGTTTTTTGGTGTTTTTTTTTAATTTTCTATTTTCCATTTTATTTTAATTCATTTTTATATATAGATATTTCTTTCATTTACTTATTTTTCATTTTTATTCCTATTTATTTATTTTTGATTTTTGATTTTCAATCCTCTCTCTGTCTCTCTAATGACTGTTCAGCTTCCTGTCAATTAGTACACTAACGCTCCCTGTTTATACCTTTGAAACTTTCTTGTCTGAAACCTTGTTCTGCTTTCTTCCTCTTGTCTGTGTATTTGTTTTCCCTTTTTCCTTAACTTCTTGCTTTCCATCTCAGCTCACCCTTCCATTCTAAATATTACCATTGTTATTATTACAAGCTAGAAAATACGTAATTGCACACAGTACAGGGACAGTAACAACACCAAAGACAATGACAGGAAGACAGAAAAAACAGGGAAACCAGTTTCCCCACAGCAAAAAATTAGTACAGGAAACAGAGGGGAATGAAGAAAACAGAAACTCAGATCCAGACTCCAACAAAATGAAGATAAACTATGCCAAAGGACCCAATGAAGCCCACAACAATAATTTAAAAGAAGACATACTACAGGTACTCAACGAGAATTTTATAGAGATGGTACTGGATAGGGTCAACCAAAATGTACAGAAGACACTCAAGAAATTCCAAGACAATAAAAATAGAGAATTTGAAAAAGCAAAAGAAGAAATAAAGGAAACCATAGAAGCACTGTATAAACACCAAAGTGAAAGAGAGAACACGATGAATAAATGGATAAATGAACTCAGGACAAAAATAGACAACATTAAAGAAGAAAACTGCCAAGATATGGAAAACCTCAGAAAAAAGAACGAAACAGAACTGCAAAACAAAACGGAAGGCCAATCCAGCAGAATAGAACAAACAGAAGACAGAATCTCAGAACTTGAAGATGAAATGGTAATTAAAGGAAAAACTGAAGAACTATTAATTAAACAACTCAAGACCTGTGAAAAGAAAATGCAAGAACTCACTGACTCCATCAAAAGAACAAACTTGATAATCATGGGCACCGAAGAAGGAGAAGAGGTGCAAGCAAAGGGAATGCGTAATATATTCAACAAAATAATAACAGAAAATTACCCAAATCTAGAGAAAGATATTCACATACAGATGCAAGAGGCCTCCAGGACAACAAACAGACCAGATCAAAATAGAATTACCCCACAACATATCAGCACTAAAACAACAAGTTCAGAAACTAAGAAGAGAATATTGAAGGCTGTAAGAGAGCAAAAACAAGTAACATACAAAGGTAAACCCATCAAAATCACAGTAGACTTCTCAACAGAAACATTAAAAGCAAGAAGAGCGTGGGGTGAGATCTTCCGGGCACTGAATGAAAATAACTTCAACCTCAGGATACTCTACCCGGCACAACTATCATTCAAAATAGATGGAGCAATAAAAGTCTTCCATGATGAGCAGAAACTAAAACAATACGTGCCCACAAAGCCACCACTACAAAAGATTCTGCAAGGGATTCTGCACACAGAAAGTGAAACCCAACTTAACCATGAAAAGGCAGGCAGCACCAAACCACAGGAAAAGAAAAAGCAAGACAGTAGAGAGTAACCTCAACTTAGGTACACAGGATCAAACCTTCAAACAAGTAAGACAACTAAATGACAGGAATCACCACATACCTATCAGTACTAACGCTTAATGTTAATGGACTTAATTCACCCATCAAAAGGCACCGCTTGATGAAATGGATTAAAAAGGAAGATGCAACAATTTGTTGCTTACAGGAGACCCATCTCACTGACAGAAATAAGCATAGGATTAGGATGAAAGGCTGGAAGAAGATTTACCAAGCCAATGGCCCCCAAAAACAGACAGGAGTAGCAATACTTATCTCTGACAAAGTAGACTTCAAACCTACATTGATCAAATGAGATAAAGAAGGACATTTCATACTAATAAAAGGGAAAATAGACCAAAAGGAAATGATAATTATCAACCTGTATGCACCCAATGTCAACACACCCAATTTCATCAAACATACCCTGAAAGACCTAAAAGCATATATAAACACCAACACAGTGCTTGTGGGAGACTTTAACACCCCATTATTATCAATAGATAGGTCATCCAAACAAAAACTCAATAAAGAAATCCAATATCTACAATATGCAATAGATCAAATGGACCTAGTTGATGTCTACAGAACATTTCATCCAACCTCTACACAATATACATTCTTCTCAGTAGCCCATGGAACTTTCTCCAAAATAGATCATATCCTAGGGCACAAAGCAAGTCTCAGCAAATATAAGAAAATAGAAATTATACCATGCATACTATCTGATCACAATGCAGTAAAAGCAGAACTCAACAACAAAATTAAAGACAAAAAACATGCAAACAGCTGGAAACTAAATAACACATTACTTAATGAAGAATGGATCATTGATGAAATAAAAGGGGAAATTAAAAAGTTCCTGGAAGTCAATGAAAATGAAAACACAACCTACCAGAAACGATGGGACACAGCTAAGGCAGTCCTGAGAGGAAAGTTTATAGCCATGAGTGCATATATTAAAAAGACTGAAAGATCCTGAATGAATGACCTAATGATACATCTCAAACTCCTAGAAAAACAAGAACAAGCAAATCCCAAAACAAATAGAAGGAGAGAGATAATAAAAATAAGAGCTGAAATCAATGAAATAGAAACCGAAAAAAACATACAAAGAATTAATGAAACAAAAAGTTGGTTCTTTGAAAAAATATACAAGATCGATAGACCCCTGGCAAATCTGACTAAAATGAGGAGAGAAAAAATCCAAATTAGTAGAATCAGGAATGCAAAAGGGGAGATAACAACAAACACCGTGGAAGTCCAGGAAATCATGAGACTACTTCAAGAACCTATATTCAAATAAATTTGAAAATCTTAAAGAAATGGACAGATTCCTAGATACATATGCTCATCCAAAACTGAACTGAATAGATCTATGGCACAAAATGAAATTGAAGCAGCAATCAAGAGTCTCCCCTAAAAGAAAAGTCCAGGACCTGATGGATTCTCTGCTGAATTCTATCAGACCTTTAAAGAAGAACTGATACCAACCCTCCTTAAACTGTTCCATGAAATAAAAAGGGAAGGAAAACTGCCAAACACATTTTATGAAGCCAGTATTACACTTATCTGCAAAACAGGCAAAGACACCTCCAAAAATGAGAACTATAGGCCAATCTCCTTAATGAACACTGATGCAAAACTCCTCAACAAAATAATGGCAAACCGAATTCAACAACACATCAAAAAGATTATTCACCACGACCAAGTAGGCTTCATCCCAGGAATGCAGGAGTGGTTCAACATAGGAAAACCAATAAACATAAAAAACCCACAAAAACAGAAGTAAAGACAAAACCACTTGATCATCTCAATAGATGCAGAAAAAGTCTTTCATAAGATCCAACACCATTTCATGACAAAAGTGCCAAGAAAACTAGAAATTGAAGGAAAGTACCTCAACTTTATATAAGCTATATATGACAAAACTGCAGCCAGCATTATACTTAATGGAGAAAAACTGAAACCATTCCTTCTAAAATCAGGAACTAGACAAGGATGCCTACTATCTCCACTCCTATTAAACATAGTACGAGAATTCCTAGCCAGAGCAATTAAACAAGAAAAAGGAATAAAAGGAATACAAATAAGTAAAGAAACTGTCAAAATATCCCTATTTGCAGATGACATGATCCTATACCTTAAAGACCCAAAAAACTCTACTCAAACACTCCAAGACACCATCAATAGCTATAGCAATGTAGCAGGATATAAAAATCAACATAGAAAAATCATTAGCATTTCTATATACTAATAATGAACAAACTCAGAAAGAATATATGAAAACAATACCATTTACAGTATCCTCAAAGTAAATAAAAAACCTAGGTGTAAACTTAACAAAAGAAGTGGACAACCTCTACAAGGAAAACTATACACTTCTGAAGAAAGAGATTGAGGAAGACTATAGAAAGTGGAGAGATCTCCCATGCTCATGGATTGGTAGAATCAACATAGTAAAAATGTCTATACTCCCTAAAGTAATCTACATGTTTAAAGCAATTCCACCAAAATTCCAATGACATTCATTAAAGACATTGAAAAATCTACCATTCAATTTAAATGGAAACACGAGAGACCACGAATAGCAAAGGCAATCCTCAGTCAAAAGAACAATGCTGGAGGTATAACGATACCCAACTTCAAACTATATTACAAAGCAATAACAATAAAAACAGCAAGGTACTGGCACAAAAAACAGACATGAAGACCAGTGGAACAGAATAGAGGACCCAGATATGAAGCCACACAACTATAACCAACTTGTCTTTGACAAAGGAGCTAAAAATATACGATGGAGAAATAGCAGCCTGTTCAACAAAAACTGCCTGGAAAACTGGTTAGCAGTCTGCAAAAAACTGAAACTAGATCCATGTATAGCACCCCATACCAAGATTAACTCAAAATGGATCAAGGATCTTAATATCAGACCCCAAACTCTTAAGTTGATACAGAAAAGAGTAGGAAGTACTCTGGAGTTATTAGGTATAGGTAAGAACTTTCTCAACGAAATCCCAGCAGCACAGCAACTAAGAGATAGCATAGATAAATGGGACCTCATAAAACTAAAAAGCTTCTGTTCATCAAAAGAAATGGTCTCTAAACTGAAGAGAACACCCACAGAGTGGGAGAAAATATTTGCCACCTACACATCAGACAAATGACTGATAACCAGAATATATAGGGAACTTAAAAAACTAAATTCTCCCAAAACTAATGAACCAATAAAGAAATGGGCAAGTGAACTAAATAGAACTTTCTCAAAAGAAGAAATTCAAATGGCCAAAAAACACATGAAAAAATGTTCACCATCTCTAGCAATAAAGGAAATGCAAATTAAAACCACACTAAGATTCCACCTCACCCCTGTTAGAATAGCCATCATTAGCAACACCACTAACAACAGGTGTTGGTAGGATGTGGGGAAAAAGGAACCCTCTTAAACTGTTGGTGGGAATGTAACCTGTACAACCACTCTGGAAAAAAATTTGGAGGCTACTTAAAAAGCTAGACATTGATCTACCATTTGATCCAGCAATACCACTCTTGGGGATATACCCAAAAGACTGTGACACAGGTTACTCCAGAGGCATCTGAACACCCATGTTTATTGCGGCACTATTCACAATAGCCAAGTTATGGAAACAGCCAAGATGCCCCAGCACTGACGAATGGATTAAGAAAATGTGGTATCTATACACAATGGAATTTTATGCAGCCATGAAGAAGAACAAAATGTTATCATTCTCTGGTAAATGGATGGAATTGGAGAACATCATTCTGAGTGAGGTTAGCCTGGCCCAAAAGACCAAAAATCGTATGTTCTCCCTCATATGTGGACATTAGATCAAGGGCAAACACAACAATGGGATTGGACTTTGAGCACATGATAAAAGCGAGAGCACACAAGGGAGGAGTGAGGATAGGTAAGACACCTAAAAAACTAGCTAGCATTTGTTGCCCTTAACGCAGAGAAACTAAAGCAGATACCTTAAAAGCAAGTGAGGCCAATAGGAAAAGGGGACCAGGAACTAGAGAAAGGGTGAGATCAAAAAGAATTAACTAGAAGGTAACACACACGCACAGGAGATTAATGTGAATCACCTCCCTGTATAGCTATCCTTATCTCAACCAGCAAAAACACTTGTTCTGTCCTATTATTGCTTATACTCGCTCTACAACAAAATTAGAGATAAGGGCAAAATAGTTTCTGCTGGGTATTGAGTGGGTTGGGGGAGAGGTAGGGGATGAAGTGGGTGGTAAGGGAGAGGGTGTTGGCAGGGGGGAATATGACCTATGCCTTGTATGCATTTATGAATAATTAAACAATAAAATCTAATCTGTCTATGATTTGTAGTTGTTCTCAATGGGAAAATTTATCTGAATTTATTAGTCCACTATTCCATAAGACTGTGATTATTTATTTGGGTGTAAAATTAATAGAATGGTGAGATACAAATTAAAGTGTTTGATACATACAAAAAAAGAAAAGAAAGAAAATGTGGTAGTTATGAACAATGGAATTTTTTGCATCCATGAAGAAGAACAAAATGTTATCATTTGCTGGTAAATGGATGGAATTGGAGAACATCATTCTGAGTGAGGTTATTCTGGTCCAGAAGACCAAAAATCATATTTTCTCCCTCATATGTGGACATTAGATCAAGGGCAAACACAACAAGGGGATTGAACTTTGATCACATGATAAAGTGAGAGCACATAAGGGAGGTATGAGGATAGGTAAGACACCTATTAAACTAGATAGCATTTGTTGCCCTCAATGCAGAGAAACTAAAGCAGATACTTTAAAGCAACTGAGGCCAATAGGAGAAGTGGACCAGGAACTAGAGAAAAGGTTAGATCAAGAAGAATTAACCTAGAAGGTAACACACATGCACAGGAAATCAATGCATGTCAACTCCCTGTATAGCTATCCTTAACTAGTAAAAATCCTTGGTCCTTCCTATTGTTGCTTATACTCTCTCTTTAACAAAATTAGAGATAAGGGCAAAATAGTTTCTGCTGGGTAGTGAGGGGGAGGGGGAAGAGGGAGGGGGCAAGAGAGTAAGGGAGGAGGTGGGGGAAGAGGGCAGAAATGACCCAAACATTGTATGCACATATGAATTAAAAAAAACACTATAGTATAATGCAAAAACAAACAAACAACAACAAAAATACCCAAAACCCCCCAAAATATATGGAACAAGAAAAATATTCTTCAATAAGCAGAACCTAAAACAATAAATTTCCACCAACTCATGAATACAAAAGTTTCTCAAAGGTTTTCTGCATACAGAAGATGAAAGTAAACAAAACCACAAGAGGATGGGCAGTACTAAAGCACAGGAGAAGAAAAGACAAGGAATCAGCTGCACACAATCTAATTCTTAAGCAATAAAAACAACTAAATGGCAAGAATCACCACATACATATCAATACTAACACTGAATGTCAATGGACTCAACTCCCCCATCAAAAGACATTGTTTGGGAAACTGGATTAAAAAGGAAGATCTGACAATCTGTTGTGTACAGGAGACCCATCTCATTGATAGAAACAGACACTGGCTTAGGGTCAAAGACTGGAAGAAGATTTACAAGCCAAGGATCCTCCAAAACAAGCTGGAGTAGCAATACTTTTCTCAGACAAACTAGACTTGAAACTTACATTGATCAAACAAGATAAAGAAGGACAGTTCTTTCTAATAAAAGGGGAAATACACCAAAGGAAATGACAATTATCAACATATATGCGCCCAATGTCAGTGCACCGAATTTCATCAAACATATTCTAAAGGAGATAAAAGCACATATAGACTCCAACACAGTGGTAGTGTGAGATTTTAATACCCCCCTATCCCCAATAGATAAGTCATCCAAGCAAAAAAAAATCAATAAAGAAATTTTAGAATCAAATCACACCATAGATCAAATAGACCTAGCTGATGGCTACAGAATATTTCATCCAACATCACACAATATACGTTCTTCTCAGCAGCTCATGGAACCTTCTCCAAAATTGATCACATCTTGGGCACAAAGCAAGCCTCAGAAAATATGAGAAAATAGAAATAATCCCCTGCATTCTATCTGATCACAATGCATTAAAACTAGAACTCAGTAACTAAAACAACAGAAGAAAATGTGCAAACAATTGGAGGCTGAACAACAAATTGCTCAATGATCAGTGGGTCATTGATGAAATAAAAGAGGAAATTAAAAGTTTCCTGGAAGTTAATGAAAATGAAAACATGGCCTACCAGAACCTATGGGACATAGCAAAGGCTGTCCTAAAGAGGAAAGTTTATAGCCATGAGTGCATATATTAAAAGGACAGAAAGATCTCAAATCAATGACCTAATGCTACATCTCAAACTCCTAGAAAAACAAGAGCAAGCAAAACCCAAAATAAGCAGAAGAGTAATAATAAAAATAAGGGCCAAAATTAATGAATTAGTGACCAAAAAAAAAAAAAACAAAAACAAAGAATCAACAAAACAAAAAGCTGGTTCTTTGGAAAAAATAAAAAACATTGATAAGCCCCTGACAAATCTGGCTACAATGAGGAGGGAAAAGACCCAAATAAGCAAAATTAGAAATGAAAAAAGGGAGACAAAAACAAACATCATGAAAAAAAAAAAAAACAAACAAACATCATGGAAATCCAGAGAATCATCAGAGACTACTTGGAGAACCTATATTCCAATAAATTGGAAAATCTTGAAGAAACAGACAAATTTCTAGATATGTATGACCATCAAAAACTGAACCAAGAAGATATTAACCACCTAAACAGATCTATAACACAAAATGAAATTGAAATAGCAATAGTCTCCCAAAAAAGTAAAGTCCAGGACCTGATGGATTCTCTGCTGAATTCTATCGGACTGTTAAAGAAGAACTAATACAAATTCTCCTTAAACTTTTCTTCAAAATAGAAAGGGAAGGAACACTGCCTAACTCATTCTATGAAGCCAGTAGTACACTCATCCCAAAACCAGACAAAGATGAATCCAAAAAGGAGAACTTTAGGTCAATCTCCTTAATGAATATTGATACAAAAATCCTCAATAAAATAATGGCAAACTGATTCCAACAACATATCTGGAAGAGAATTCACCATCACCAAGTTGGTTTCATCCCAGAGATGCAGGTGTGGCTCAACATATGCAAATCTATAAATGTAGTACAACACATTAATAGAAGCAAAGAACAAAAACCACTTGATCATCCCAATAGATGCAGAAAAAGCCTTTGATAAGATCCAATACCACTTCATGATAAAAACTCTAAGAAAAGTAGGAATAGAAGGAATATACCTCAACATTATAATGACTATATTTGACAAACCTATAGCCAAAATCATACTTAATGGAGAAAAACTGAAATCACTTCCCCCAAAACCAGATATGAGACAAGGGTGCCCACTCTCCCCAGTCATATTCAACATAGTCCTGGAATTCCTAGCCAGAGCAATGAGGCAAGAAGAAGAAATAAAAGGAATACAAATAGGTAAAGAAACTGTCATAGTATCCCTATTTGCAGATGACATTATCCTATACCTCAAAGACCCAAAAAACTCTATCCAATAACTTCTAGACATAATAAACAGCTTCAGCAATGTGGCAAGATACAAAATCAACTTACAAAAATCAATAGCTTTTCTATATACCAGCAATGAACAAATTGAGAAAGAATACATGAAAACACTTCCATTTACAATATTCTCAAAAAATCAAGTATCTAGGAGTAAACTTCACAAAGGATGTGAGTGACCTCTACAAGGAGAACTACAAACCCCTGAAGAAAGAAATTAAGGAAGACTACATAAGGTGGAAAGCTCTCCCTTGCTCACTCTTTGGTAGAATCAACATAGTAAAAATGTCTATTCTACCAAAAGCAATCTACATGTTCAATGCAATTCCCATCAAAATCCAATGATATTCATCCCAGAGACTGAAAAATCTATCTTAAAGTTCATTTGGAAATACAAGAGACTGCAAATAGCCAAGGCAAGACTCAGCAAAAAAGAGCAACTCTGGAGGTATCACAATACCTGACTTCAAACTATATTACAGAGCCATGGCAATAAAAACAGCATGGTACTTGCACCAGAACAGACATGAAGACCAGTGGAACGGAATAGAGGATCTAGATATGAATCCACACAGCTATTTCCATTTTATTTTGACAATAACATACAATGGAGAATAGACAGCCTCTTCAACAAATGTTGCTGGGAAAAGTGGTTATCTGCCTGCAGAAAACTGAAACTAGACCCATAGCTATCACCCTATACTAGTATCAACTCAAGGTGGATGAAGGACCTAAATATCAGACCTGAAACTCTGAAGTTAGTACAGAAAAGAATAGGGAATACTCTGGAAGCAATAGGTATAGGCAAGTACTTCCTCAATAGAACCCCAACAGCCCAGCAATGAAGAGAAAGGATGGACAAATGGGACTACATGAAATTTAAAAGCTTCTGCACAACAAAAGAAGTGGTCTCTAAACTGAAGAGACCACCCACAAGTTGGAAAAAATTTGCCAGGTATACATTAGACAAAGGACTGATAACCAGAATATATAGGGAACTCAAAAAACTAAACTCTCTCCAAATCAATGAACCAATAAAGAAATGGCCAACTGAACTAAATAGAACTTTCTCAAAAGAAGAAATTCAAATAGCAAAATAGCTTACCATCTCTTGCCATAAAGGAAATGCAAATCAAAGCCACACTAAGATTCCTCCTCACCCCTGTTAGAATAGCCATCATCAAAAACACCACCACCAACAACAGGTGTTGATGAGGATGTGGGGAAAAAGGAGCCCTCATGCACTGCTGGTGGGAATGCAATCCAGTTCAACCACTCTGGAAAACAATATGGAGGCTTCTTAACTATCTAAATATAGAACTAACATATGATCCAGCAATCCCACTCCTAGGGATATAACCAAGGGGATGTGACTCAGGTTACTCCAGAGGTACCTGCACACTCATGTTTATTGCAGCCTATTCACAATAGCCAAGTTATGGAAACAGCCACAATGCCCCATTAAGGACAAATGGATTAAGAAAATGTGGTATATGGAGTTTTACTCAGCCATGAAGAAGAATGAAATCTTATCATTCTCAAGTAAATGGGTGGAACTGGAGAATATCATCCCGAGCAAGGTTAGCCAGCTCAGAAGACCAAAAATCATATGTTCTCCTTCACATGCAGACTTTAGATCTAGGGAAAATGTAGCAATGTTGTTGGACTTGGGTCACACGCTAAAGGGACAGCACATAAGGGAAGAATGGGTATAGGTAGGAAGCCCAAAACTTGAAAGTGTTTGATGTCCCCACTGCAGAGGAGCTAATGTAGTAACCTTAAAATGACAGAGGTCAATTAAGGAAGGTGACCAGGAGGTAGTAAAGAGGTCAGGTAGAGATGAATCAATTCGGGTTTAATACACGTGTGCATGGAAGCAATGCTAGGAATCTCTCTGTATAGCTATCCTTACCTCAACTAGCAAAAACGCTTTGTCTTTCTTATTATTGCTTATGTCTTCTCTTCAACAAATTTGAGAAAAGGGCAGAACAAGTTCTTCCTGGAAATGAGGAGAAATGACCCAATGAATAAATGAATAAAAAAAAGAAATTTAAACCTTCTGTCTTGGTTGGTGAAAGAAATGGAGTTAAATATTTCTATGAAAATAAATTTAATACAGGATTTTCATCTAAAAGGAATGTTTCTCTCAATGAAAAATGGTGATAGTTTTGGAGGATTTTTGTGAAATAAAGAATCAATACCCCTAGTTAAAATTGTTCCCAGACATTCAACCTTCTATCTACCTTGGTGAAAGAAAGAAAATCAGTATAGTACAGCATTTTCATCTAAAATCAATGTTTCTCACATGAAAAGTGTTAATAGCTGTGCCTTTTATATAGTTTGGTGGAACAATGGAACTTAAATGTTCTATGAAAATCAGTATAATACATCATTTTGATACAAAATGAATGTTCTCCCAGTGAAAAATGGTGATAGATGGGGAGGATTCTTGTAAAATATAGTATTTATACCCAGAGTTAAACTTGTTCCTATTCATTCAACCTTCTATCAACGTGATGAAAGAATGAGACTTACATGTTTCTATGGAAGTCAGTGTTATACAGCATTTTCATCTAAAATTAATGTTTCTCCCACTGAAAAGTGTTGATAGCTGGGGAAGAATCTTATAAAACACAGAATAAATACTCAGAGATAAACTTGTTCCCAGACATCCAACCCTTTATGTAGGTTGGTGAAAGATTGGATTTCTATGAAAATCAGTACACTATAGCATTTTTAGCTGAAATGAGTTTCTCCCAATGAAAAATGGTGACAACTGGTGATGCCTCCCTAAATACAGACATAAAACCCAGAGTTAAAATAGTTCCCAGACATTCAAGCTTCTATCCAGGTTGGTGAAAGAATGGAATTTACACATTTCTATGATAATTAGTGTAATGCAACTATTTGATAAAAAAATGTTTGTTTCTCCTGATGCAAAATGGTGATAACTGGGGAGGAGTCTGTGTAATACAGAACCAATCCCCAGAGTTAAACTTGTTCTGAGATACTCCACCTTCTAAGTTTCTGAAAGAATACGAGTTACATGTTTCTATGAAAATCAGTATAATATAGCATTTTGATCTGAAATGAATGTTTCTCCCAAAGCAAAATATAATATCTGGGGAAGATTGTAGTGAAATATTGAATCAATTCCCAGAGGTAAACCTGTATATAGACATCCAACCTTTTATTTTATGTTGGTGAAAGAATGGGAGTTACATGTTTATATGAAAGTCAGTATAATGCAGCATTTTGATCTAACATAAATATTTCTCCAACTGAAAAATGTGAAAGCTGGGGAGGATTGCAGTGAAGTATAGAATCATAAACCAGAACTGGAATTGTTCCCAATCAACATTTTATTCTGGTTGGTAAAAGAAAGTGACTTACATGTATCTTTGAAAATCAGTACAACACAGCATTTTGAGCTGAAATGAATGTCTCTCCCATTGCAAAATGCAGATAATGGGGAGGAATCTTCTGAAATATAGACACAATACATAGAGTTATTGATGCCAGACATTCCACCTTCTATCTAGGTTGGTCAAAGAAGGGGACTTACATGTTTCTATGAAAATCCAATGTAATACGGAATTTTGATCTAAAATTACTGTTTTCCCCAATGAAAAACAGTCACAGCAATGGGTGATTCTTGTGATCTATGGAATCAATACCCAGAAGCTTTTTCCCAGACATTTAATCATCTATCCAGAATGTCAAAAGAATAGGAGTTACATGTTTCTATGTAAATCAGTATAATGCAAAACTGTGAGCAAAATGAATGCCTCTCCCAAAGCAAAACTGTGATAACATGGTTGGATCCCTCTCAAATATGGACTCAATACCTATATCTAAACTTGAACCCACACATTCAACTTTCTATGTTGGTTGGTGAAAGAATAAGAGTTACTATTTCTCTGAAAATTGGCAAAATATAGCGTTTTGATCCAAAATGAATGTTTCTCCCAATGAAAAATGATTGTAGCTGGGAATGATTCTTGTGAAATATGGAATCCATACCCAGAAGTAAACTTGTTCCTAGATATTTAACCTTTTATCTAGGTTGGTGAAAGAATGGGACTTACATGTTTCTATGAAAATAAGTACAGTATATCATTTTGAGCTAAAATGAATGTCTTCCAATGAAAAACAGTGATAATTTGGGGAGAGTCCTGTGTAATATAAAACTTGATCCCAGACATTCAACATTCTATTCAGGTTGGTGAAAGAATGGGAGTTGTATATTTCTATGATTATCAGTATAACACACTTTTCCTCATTTTATTTGATCATTTTTACTTTTATGTATATACATTATTTGTCTCACCTTCCCCCAACCCTTCTCCTATCCCCCTCACCCCCTACTTCCAGGCAGAACTTGTACTGCCCTCTTCTCTGATTTTTTGAAGAGAAAATAAGAAAGACATATCGTTTTTGCTAGCTTGGAATAAAGATATTTATACAGAGAGATTTTTAACATTGGTTCCATGCACTTGTGTATTGAAACCCACATTGGTTCATTGCTACTGGAGCTCTTTGCTATATCCTGGTCCCCTTCCCATTGTGGTCTCTGCTAATTTAAGTTTACTTTTCTTGCTTCATAGTAGGGACCACACCATCCACTTCAAGTTTTAGGTTTTCCTTTCCCTATTTCTCCTGTGTGTATTCTCCCCTTAGTGTGTGACCCATGTCCAATAATATCACTGCATTGGTTTTGGATCTATACTCTGCATATGAGGGAGAACATGTGATATTTGGCTTTCTGAGCCTAACTAACTTTGCTTAGATATTTTCTAGTTCCATCCATTTTCTTGCAAATGACAAAATTTCATTTTTCTTTGTGGCTAAGTAAAATTTCATTGTGTATAAATACCACATTTTCTTGATCCATTCATCAGTTGTGCGTCATCATGACTGCTTCTGTAGCTTGGATCATTTCTCCCCGCTGCCCCCACTCCCTCCCTAACAACCCACTCCGCCCCCTCCCTCTCCCCCCTACCCCTTCAATACCCAGCAGAAACTATTTTGCCCTTATCTCTAATTTTGTTGTAGAGCGAGTATAAGCAATAATAGGAAGGAACAAGGGTTTTTGCTGGTTGAGATAAGGATAGCTATACAGGGCATTGACACACATTGATTTCCTGAGCGTGTGTGTTACCTTCTAGGTTAATTCTTTTTGACCTCACCTTTTCTCTAGTTCCTGGTCCCCTTTTCCTATTGGCCTCACTTGCTTTTAAGGTATCTGCTTTAGTTTCTCTGCGTTAAGGGCAACAAATGCTAGCTAGTTTTTTAGGTGTCTTACCTATCCTCACCCCTCCCTTGTGTGCTCTCGCTTTTATCATGTGCTCAAAGTCCAATCCCATTGTTGTGTTTGCCCTTGATCTAATGTTCACATATGAGGGAGAACATACGATTTTTGGTCTTTTGGGCCAGGCTAACCTCACTCAGAATGATGTTCTCCAATTCCATCCATTTACCAGAGAATGATAACATTTTGTTCTTCTTCATGGCTGCATAAAATTCCATTGTGTATAGATACCACATTTTCTTAATCCATTCGTCAGTGCTGGGGCATCTTGGCTGTTTCCATAACTTGGCTATTGTGAATAGTGCCGCAATAAACATGGGTGTTCAGATGCCTCTGGAGTAACCTGTGTCACAGTCTTTTGGGTATATCCCCAAGAGTGGTATTGCTGGATCAAATGGTAGATCAATGTCTAGCTTTTTAAGTAGCCTCCAAATTTTTTTCCAGAGTGGTTGTACAGGTTACATTCCCACCAACAGTTTAAGAGGGTTCCTTTTTCCCCACATCCTACCAACACCTGTTGTTAGTGGTGTTGCTAATGATGGCTATTCTAACAGGGGTGAGGTGGAATCTTAGTGTGGTTTTAATTTGCATTTCCTTTATTGCTAGAGATGGTGAACATTTTTTCATGTGTTTTTTGGCCATTTGAATTTCTTCTTTTGAGAAAGTTCTATTTAGTTCACTTGCCCATTTCTTTATTGGTTCATTAGTTTTGGGAGAATTTAGTTTTTTAAGTTCCCTATATATTCTGGTTATCAGTCATTTGTCTGATGTGTAGGTGGCAAATATTTTCTCCCACTCTGTGGGTGTTCTCTTCAGTTTAGAGACCATTTCTTTTGATGAACAGAAGCTTTTTAGTTTTATGAGGTCCCATTTATCTATGCTATCTCTTAGTTGCTGTGCTGCTGGGATTTCGTTGAGAAAGTTCTTACCTATACCTAATAACTCCAGAGTACTTCCTACTCTTTTCTGTATCAACTTAAGAGTTTGGGGTCTGATATTAAGATCCTTGATCCATTTTGAGTTAATCTTGGTATGGGGTGCTATACATGGATCTAGTTTCAGTTTTTTGCAGACTGCTAACCAGTTTTCCAGGCAGTTTTTGTTGAACAGGCTGCTATTTCTCCATCGTATATTTTTAGCTCCTTTGTCAAAGACAAGTTGGTTATAGTTGTGTGGCTTCATATCTGGGTCCTCTATTCTGTTCCACTGGTCTTCATGTCTGTTTTTTGTGCCAGTACCTTGCTGTTTTTATTGTTATTGCTTTGTAATATAGTTTGAAGTTGGGTATCGTTATACCTCCAGCATTGTTCTTTTGACTGAGGATTGCCTTTGCTATTCGTGGTCTCTCGTGTTTCCATTTAAATTGAATGGTAGATTTTTCAATGTCTTTAATGAATGTCATTGGAATTTTGGTGGAATTGCTTTAAACATGTAGATTACTTTAGGGAGTATAGACATTTTTACTATGTTGATTCTACCAATCCATGAGCATGGGAGATCTCTCCACTTTCTATAGTCTTCCTCAATCTCTTTCTTCAGAAGTGTATAGTTTTCCTTGTAGAGGTTGTCCACTTCTTTTGTTAAGTTTACACCTAGGTTTTTTATTTACTTTGAGGATACTGTAAATGGTATTGTTTTCATATATTCTTTCTGAGTTTGTTCATTATTAGTATATAGAAATGCTAATGATTTTTCTATGTTGATTTTTATATCCTGCTACATTGCTATAGCTATTGATGGTGTCTTGGAGTGTTTGAGTAGAGTTTTTTGGGTCTTTAAGGTATAGGATCATGTCATCTGCAAATAGGGATATTTTGACAGTTTCTTTACTTATTTGTATTCCTTTTATTCCTTTTTCTTGTTTAATTGCTCTGGCTAGGAATTCTCGTACTATGTTTAATAGGAGTGGAGATAGTAGGCATCCTTGTCTAGTTCCTGATTTTAGAAGGAATGGTTTCAGTTTTTCTCCATTAAGTATAATGCTGGCTGCAGTTTTGTCATATATAGCTTATATAAAGTTGAGGTACTTTCCTTCAATTTCTAGTTTTCTTGGCACTTTTGTCATGAAATGGTGTTGGATCTTATGAAAGACTTTTTCTGCATCTATTGAGATGATCAAGTGGTTTTGTCTTTACTTCTGTTTTTGTGGGTTTTTTATGTTTATTGGTTTTCCTATGTTGAACCACTCCTGCATTCCTGGGATGAAGCCTACTTGGTCGTGGTGAATAATCTTTTTGATGTGTTGTTGAATTCGGTTTGCCATTATTTTGTTGAGGAGTTTTGCATCAGTGTTCATTAAGGAGATTGGCCTATAGTTCTCATTTTTGGAGGTGTCTTTGCCTGTTTTGCAGATAAGTGTAATACTGGCTTCATAAAATGTGTTTGGCAGTTTTCCTTCCCTTTTTATTTCATGGAACAGTTTAAGGAGGGTTGGTATCAGTTCTTCTTTAAAGGTCTGATAGAATTCAGCAGAGAATCCATCAGGTCCTGGACTTTTCTTTTAGGGGAGACTCTTGATTGCTGCTTCAATTTCATTTTGTGCCATAGATCTATTCAGTTCAGTTTTGGATGAGCATATGTATCTAGGAATCTGTCCATTTCTTTAAGATTTTCAAATTTATTTGAATATAAGTTCTTGAAGTAGTCTCTGATGATTTCCTGGACTTCCATGGTATTTGTTTTATCTCCCTTTTAGCATTTCTGATTCTACTAATTTGGATTTTTTTCTCTCCTCATTTTAGTCAGATTTGCCAGGGGTCTATCGATCTTGTATATTTTTTCAAAGAACCAACTTTTTCTTTCATTAATTCTTTGTATGTTTTTTGTGTTTCTATTTCATTAATTTCAGCTCTTATTTTTATTATTTCTCTCCTATTTGTTTTGGGATTTGCTTGTTCTTGTTTTTCTAGGAGTTTGAGATGTATCATTAGGTCATTGATTTGGGATCTTTCAGTTTTTTTAATATATGCACTCATGGCTATAAACTTTCCTTTCAGGACTGCCTTTGCTGTGTCCCATAGATTCTGGTAGGTTGTGTTTTCATTTTCATTGACTTCCAGGAACTTTTTTATTTCCTCTTTTATTTTATCAATGACCAATTGTCCATTAAGCAATGAGTTACTCAGTTTCCAGGTGTTTGCATGGTTTTTGTCTTTACTTTTGTTGTTGAATTCTACTTTTACTGCATTGTGATCAGATAGAATGCATGGTATAATTTCTATTTTCTTATATTTGCTGAGACTTGCTTTGTGCCCTAGGATATGATCTATTTTGGAGAAGGTTCCATGGGCTACTGAGAAGAATGTATATTTTGTAGAAGTTTGATGAAATGTTCTGTAGACATCAACTAAGTCCATTTGATCTATTGTATATTTTAGGTCTAGGATTTCTTTATTGATTTTTTGTTTGGATGACCTATCTATTGATGATAATGGGGTTATAAAGTCTCCCATGACCACTGTGTTAGAGTTAATACATGGTTTTATATCCTTCAGGGTGTTTTTGATGAAATTGGGTGCGTTGACATTGGGTGCATGTACATCGATAATTGTTATTTCCTTTTGGTCTATTTCCCCTTTTATTAGTATGGAATGTCCTTCTTTATCTTGTTTGATCAGTGTAGGTTTGAAGTCTACTTTGTCAGAGATAAGTATTGCTACTCCTGTCTGTTTTTGGGGGCTATTGGCTTGGTAAATCTTCTTCCAGCCTTTCATCTTAAGCCTATGCTTATTTCTGTTCGGTGAGATGGGTCTCCTGTTAGCAACAAATTGTTGGATCTTCCTTTTTAATCTATTTTGTCAAAAGGTGCCTTTTGATGGGGGAATTAAGTCCATTAACATTAAGTGTTATTACTGATAGGTATGTGGTGATTCCTGTCATTTAGTTGTCTTAGTTGTTTGAAGGTTTGATTGTGTGTACCTAAGTTGAGCTTACTCTCTACTTTCTTGCTTTTTCTTTTCCTGTAGTTTGGTGTTGCCTGTCCTTTCATGGTTATGTTGGGTTTCACTTTCTGTGTGCAGAATCCCTTGAAGAATCTTTTGTAGTGGTGGCTTTGTGGTCACATATTGTTTTAGTTTCTGCTTATCATAGGAGACTTTTATTGCTCCATCTATTTTGAATGATAGTTGTGCCAGGTAGAGTATCCTGAGGTTGAAGTTATTTTCATTCAGTGCCCAGAAGATCTCACCCCATGCTCTTCTTGCTTTTAATGTTTCTGTTGAGAAGTCTTCTGTGATTTTGATGGGTTTACCTTTGTATGCTATTTGTTTTTTTCTCTCTTACAGCCATCAATGTTCTTTCCCTTGTTTCTGAACTTGTTGTTTTAATGATGATATGCTGTGGGGTAGTTCTATTTGATCTTATTGGTTTGGTGTTCTGGAGGCATCTTGCATCTGTATGGGAATAGATGTCTCTAGATTTGGGAAATTTTCTGTAATTATTTTGTTGAATATATTACACATTCCCTTTGCTTGAACCTCTTTCCTTCTTCAATGCCCATGATTCTCAGGTTTGGTCTTTTGATGGAGTTGGTAAGTTCTTGCATTTTCTTTTCACATGTATTGAATTGTTTAACTAGTAGTTCTTCAGTTTTTCCTTTAATTGCCATTTCATCTTCAAGTTCTGAGGTTCTTCTTCTGTTTGTTCTACTCTATTGGATTGGCCTTCCATTTTGTTTTTCAATTCTGTTTTGTTCTTTTTTCTGAGGTTTTCCATATCCTGAGTCCCTTCCTCTTTAATATTGTCTATTTTTGCCCTGAATTCATTTATCTCTTTCTTTATCGTGTTCTTTGTTTCACTTTGGTGTTTATACAATGCTTCTATGGTTTCTTTTATTTCTTCTTGTGCTTTTTCAAATTCTCTATTTTTGTCATCTTTGAATTTCTTGAGTGTCTCCTGTACATTTTGGTTGACAATATCCAGTATCATCTCTTTAAAATTTTCATTGATTACCTGTAGTATTTCTTCTTTTAGATTGTTCTTGTGTGCTTCATTGGGTTCTTTGGCATAGTTTATCTTCATTTTGGTGGAGTCTGGATCTGAGTATCTGTTTTCTTCTTTTCCCTCTGGTTCCTGTAATAATTTTTTGCTGTGGGGAAACTGGTTTCCCTGTTTTTTCTGTCTTCCCATCACTGCCCTTGATGTTGTTATTGTCCCTGTACTGTGTGCAATTTAGTATTTTCTAGCCTGTAATAATAATAATGGAGATATTTAGAATGGAACAGTGAGAGGAGATGGAAAGCAAAGAAGTTAAAGAAAAAGGGAAAAACAAATAAACAAACAAGTATAAAAAAACAAAATGAACTAACAACAAAAAATTTCAAAGATATAAACAGGGAGTGATAGTATACTAATCAACAGAAAGCAGAACAGGCATGTAGAGACAGAGGATTGAAAATAAAAAACAAAAAATAATAAAAATAAAAATAAAAAATAAATAAATGAAAAAAAATCTCCAAGTTCAAATGCTATAAAGTTTCAGTATTAATAACTTTGGTGTTATTCCCTCAGCCTCCAATCCTGGAGATGGTGTCTCAGAAGTAGTTCTGTCATGTCATCAAAAGGGAAAAAAGCTAAAAAAAAAAACAAAAAAAAACCCACAAAGTGTCCCACGTTCAAATGCAATACAAGTTCAGTGAGTTTTTCAGCATGCAGGAGTAGTTCGGTTGTTGTCTCATCAAAGGTAGGGAGGAAAAAAAGAGTCTGGAGACAGTTCTGTGAATGGCTATCTGAGACTGTGGCTCACCTGCCCACTGCTGTCAGCCTGCTGTTGCTGGAGGGTTTATTTATGCAGATCTCAGGAGTGAGCTTAACACTTGCCTAGCCTCTCAGGCTTTGTTTACTTAGAGTTCTCCTGGGCACAACCACCACTGAAACAAGCTTTCCCCTTTCAAAGCACACTGGGGGAGGTGACACTTCTTCTCAGTGTACCATCTTCTCAGGCCTGTGTGTTTATTTACAGTTCACATGGGAAGTGGGTCTTCCCCCCTCTCCTGTGGAGTTTTCCTCACACCACCACTTTTACAAGCTTTCCTGCTCCTGGTTGCTGGGTGGGTGCCGCCACTCCTGCTTTCTCCAGCTGTCTTGTTGTGAGGGATTTCCCCTCCCCCCCCTTCAGCACCCAGGTTGCCCCACCATCTTTGCTATGTGTCTTTTTTGTTGTTATTGTTTATTATTCAGGGTTTTTTTTCTCTTTTTCCCTGGGTGGGGTTCAGTCTGTCCAGGGGGCTATGCTGATCTGGCCCAGGGTTGTCTGTGGGAGTATCAAGTGCCGCTTAGTTCACCTTGTGGTCTGCATCTTCCCAAGCCGTCTGGGCTCTGTCATCTGGCAGCAGTGCAGGAGCCCTCCTGGTTTCTCCATTTAACATGAAGTGGAGATGCTATGTGCAGGCTGGAGGTGTGAAGGAGTCAAATTTTTGCCTCTTCTTGGTGGTTTTTTTTGTAAGGTGTATCTCCAGTGTCTCTCCAAGATTTTACTTTAGGAGGCACACTTTCTGCTTCCTCCTCTAGTCGCCATCTTGGAATCCTGCTCCATATATTTTGAATGATAGTTTTTCTGGGTAGAGTATCCTAGGGTTGAAGTTATTTTCATTCAGTGCCTGAAATACCTCACTTCATGCCCTTCTTGCTTTTAAAGTTTTGTTGAGAAATCTGCTGTGATTTTGATGGATTTACCTTTATATGTTATTTGTTTTTCTCTCTTATTCTCTGTTCTCTATTCTCTATTCTCTGCGATTGTTGCTTTAATGATAATATGTTGTGGAAAGGTTCTATTTTGGTTAAGTCTGTTTGGTGTCCTGGAGGCTTCCTGTACCTGAATGGGCAAAACTTTCTTGATGTTTGGGAAATTTTCTGTTATTATTTTGTTAAGTGTTTGAATCCCTTTTGCTTGAGACTCTTCTTCTTTAATGCCCATGATTCTCAGGTTTGGTCTTTGGATGGAGTTGGTGAGTTCTTGCATATTCTTTTCATAGCTCTTGAGGTGTTTGACTAACAGTTCCTCAATTTTTTTTAATTTCTATTTTATCTTTGAGTTCTGAGATTCTGTCTTCCACTTGTTCTAGTCTGCTGGAGTGGCCTTCCACTGTGTTTTGTGTTTCTGTTTGATTCCTTTTTCTGAGGTTTTCCATATCTTGGGTCACTTCCTCTTTAATATTTATTGTCATCTTTAGTTAATTTATCTTTCTATTTATGGTGTTCTCTGTTTCACTTTAGTGTTTATTCAGGGTTCCTCTGAGTTCAAGTTCATTTATTTGTTTTTGTGTCTTCTCATATTCTTTATTTTTGGTGTCTTGAAATTTCTTGAGTGCATCTTGTACATTTTGGTTAAACACATTTAGTATCTTCTCCATGAAATTCTCTTCGCTTTCTTGCAAGATTTCTTCTTTGAGGGTGTTTTTGTGGGCATTGCTGGGTTCCTTAGTGTCATTTATATTTGTTTTGTTGGGGTCAGGAACTGGGTATCTGTTTTCTTTATTTCTCTCTGAATCCTTTATTAAATTATTTTTTTGAGGAGAGTGGTTTCCATCCCTTCTTTCCATTGCTCCACTTGGTAATCTCCAACTATGTTCTTGGTAGGCTAGTTGGTGGTTTTAGTCACCTGTTTTCTTTCCCTTGACTTAATTTTTGTGTTGTGGTTGTCTTGGTTGTTAGCTAGGTTGGTGTGCTCTTTCTGTCCCTGGTCTGGAGGTGTAATTTAGCAATAACTAATTCACAGGCTTTCAATACCCAACCAGTTGTTCATATATTATATAGAAGATCCCTTGGTGGTAATATCTATAAGCAGTTGGTGGTTAAGGTTTGTTAGGCTAGCTATAGAAATTTGGGGAGTTGGTTAGAGTGGCACTTAAAGGGGAAGTAGGAAGTGGGGAGGGTGAGTGAGGGAAGCAGTGCAGGGGCTGCTGGCTTTTGTGGCCCTTGTGTGTGTTTGGGTGTATTTCTGTTGTTGTAATGTAGGGTGCTTGTGTCAGGGACTTAGGGAGTTGAGATTGTGTTAAGTTGGTATGGTATGTTGGCCAGCAGATGGTGAGTTTGTAGGAGGGAGGGGCAATCTGGTGACAGGTTGGGGAAGAAAGGGTGGGGAAGGTGAGGGCAGGGGAAGAGAGTGGACGAGAAGGAGCAGAAAGAGTAGTTGGGAAGGAGAGCAATGGATTTTAGCACAGTAGAAGGAGGGAGAGTGAAGGGGGTGACAGTAGGGATGAGAAGATGGTGATGGTAAAGTTGATGGTATAGAAATAAAATAGGGATTAAAAATTAAAAACCTACAATAATAAAGTAAACAAAAAGAACAACTGGGGAAAAAAACAATGAAAATCACTAGGTTCAGAAACAATAGAATTTCAGTCTTAGTTTAAGCTCTGGAGTTATATATAAGCAGAAGCTTTGATGTGGTCTCACCAGGTGATTTTGAGTAGTGTTTTGTTCTTCTAACAGTTTAATTAAAATTGTAAGGTGCAGAAGGTTTGCCAGATCATGCAAGGTGGTCAGAGCTATTGATTTCCCCAGCTAATAGCTGTGTTATCCTTCAGCTGCAGCTGTTTGTATGTCAGGAGTATTGATTCCATATTTCACAAGAATTATCCCTAGATATATTATTTTTTCATTGGGGAGAAACAATCATTTTAGATCAAAATGCAGTATTATACTGATTTTCATAGAAACATGTAATTCCTATTTTTTTCACCAACCTGGAAGATGGTTGAATGCCTGGGAACAAGTTTATCACTGGGTATTTTACAGGACTCCTCCCCAATTATAACCATTTTGTAGGGAGAAACATTTATTTCAGTGCAAAGGCTGCATTTTACTGATTTTCATAGAAACATGTGAGTCTCATTCTTTTACCAACCTAGATAAAAGATTGGAGGTCTGGGAAGAAGTTTACCTCTGGCTATCATTGATAGCCAGCTATCAATGATTTTCTTTGGGAGAAACATTCATTTTATCAAAAGGCTGTATTATACTGAGTTTCATGAAAACATGTAATTCCTATTCTCTCACCATCATGGATAGAATGTTCAAAGAATGGATACAAGTTTATATCTGGGTATTGATCCCATATTTCACAAGAATCCCCCTCAGCTATCACAGTTTTTCATTGGAGAAATATTTGTTTTAGATCAAAATGCTGTATTATAATGATTTTCATAGAAATGTGTAATTCTTACTCTTTCACCAATCTTGATTAGAGGTTTAAATTTCTTGGAACAAGTTGAAAGCAGGGTTTTGATACTATATTTCACTGCAAGAAACATTCCTGCTAGATTAAAATGCTGTATTATACTGATTTTCATAGAAACATGTAACTCCTATTCTTTCACCATCCTAGAAGGAAGGTTTAATGTCTGGCAATAAATGCAACTCTGTGTATTGATTCTTTACTTCACAAGAATCCTTTGTTGATATCACCATTTTTCATTTGTAGAAACAAATCATTTTAGATCAAATGCTGTGCCATACTGATTTTCAGAGAAATATGTACCTCCTATTCTTTTACCAATCTAGATAGAAGGATGAAAGTTGGGGAGCTTAACTCTAGATATTTCATCTCTATTTGACATGACTCCTCCCAGTTTTCACCATTTTGCATTGGGAGAGACATTCATTTTAGCTCAACATCGTGTGTAATACTGATTTTCACAGAAATATATAACTCCTATTCTTTCACCACTTAGATAGAAGGTTGAATATGTGAGAACAAGTCTGTTTTTCACAGGAATCCTCCCAGGTTATCACAGTTTTTCATTGGGAGAAACAATCATTTTAGATCAAAATGCTGTGTTATACTGATTTTCATAGAAACTGTAACTCCTATTCTTTCACCATCCTGGATAGAAAGTTGAAGGAATGGGAACAAGTTTAACTCTGGATACTTTGGATATTGATTCCATATTTCACAAGAATCTTCAAGTATCACTGTTTTTCACTGGGAGAAACATTCATTCCAGCTCAAAATGCTGTATTATACTGATATTCATAGAAACATGTAAGTCACATTCTTTCATCAACCTAGTAAAAGGTTATACATTTGGTTACAACTTTACCTCAAGGTATTGATTCTATATTTCACAAGAATCCTCCCCTGCTTTCAGTGTTTTTCATTGGGAGAAACGTTCATTCTGGATCAAAATTACACAGATTTTCATAGAAATTTTAATTCTATTTCCTTCACCAACCTAGATATGAGGTTTATGTTTCTGGGAAATGGTTTATCTCTAGGTACTGAGGCTATATTTCAAAGCACTCCTCCCCAGGTATTGCATTGGGAGAAACATTCATTTCAACTCAAAATGCTGTATTGTATATTTTTTCATAGAAAAATGTAAGTCCCATTCTCTCACCAGCTTAGATACAAAGTTGAATGTCTGGGAACAAGTTTATTTCTGGGTATTGAGTCCATATTTCACAAGAATCTTTCCCAGTTATCATCACTTTTCATTGGCAGAAACATGTATTTTAGATAAAAATGCTGTGTTATACAGCTTTTCTTGGAGACATGTAACTTCTACTCTTTCACCATCCTGGATAGAAGGTTGAATGGGAACAAGTTTAATTCAGGGTTTGATTCCAGATTTCACAAGAATCCTCCCCAGCTATCACCATTTTTCATTGGGAGAAATGTTAATTTTGGATCAAAATGGCATACTATACTGCTTTTAATAGAAACATGTAACTCTTATTCTTTTACCAACCTGGATAGAAGGTTGAATGTCTTGGAACAAATTTAACTCAGGGTATTGCTTCTATATTTCACAAGAATCTTCCCCAGCTATCACCATTTTTCATTGGTAGAAACATTCATTTTAGATTAAAATGCTGTATTTTATTGATTTTCAGAGAGACATGTAACTCCTATTCTTTCACCCTCATGGGTAGAAGGTTGAATGTGTAGGAACAAGTCTAACTGCATGTCTTGAGTGTGTATTTGACAGTAATCTTCCCATGTTATTACCGTTTGCATTGGGAGAGACATTCATTTTTAGCTCACAATGCTATATTATAGTGATTACAATAGAAATATGAATGCTTCATTCTTTGACCATCCTAGACAAATGGTTGAATGACGGGAAGAAGTTTAACTCTAGGTAACAATTCCATGTTTCTCAAGAAACATTCCAAGCTATAACCAGTTTTTATGGGAGAAACATTCATTTAGACAGAATGGATAGACTTGAAAGAACAGGAACAAGTTTAATTTGGGTACTGTGTCTATATTTCACAGTACTCCTCCCAGGTTATCACCATTTTACATTGGAAGAAACATTCATTTCAGCTCAAAATGTTGTATTGTACTGATTTTCATAGAAACATGTAAGTCCCATTCTTTCACCAACCCTGGTAAAAACTTGAATGTCTGGGAACAAGTTTACCTCTGGGTATGCATTCCATATTTCACAAGAATCCCCTGCAGCTATCACCATTTTTCAATGGGAGAAACATTCATTTTGTATCAAAATGCTGTGTTATACTGATATTCAGAGAAACAGTAACTTCTATTCTGTCACCAACCTAGATAAAATGTTGAATGTGTGGGACCAAATTTAATTGTAGATATTGAGTCTGTATTTTAGAGGAATCCTCCCATATTACCACCATTTTACATTGGGAGAGACAATCATTTTGCTTATAATTCTGTATTATTAACTGATTTTCATACAAACATGTGACTCCTATTATTTCACCATTGTGGATAGAGGATTAAGTGCCTGAGAACAAGTTTAACTCTGGGTATTGATTCCATAGATCTCAAGAATTATCCATTACTATGATGTTTTTTATTGGGAGAAACAATCATTTTAGCTCAAAATGCTGTATTAAAATGATTCGCAGGATTAGGTAAGTCCGTTCTCAGACCAAACTGGACATAAGTTTGAATGTGTGGGAACAAGTTTAACTCTGGATATTGTGTATATATTTTACAAAACGCCCCCCCATTAGCACCATTTTGCACTGGGAGAAACATTCATTTTAGTTCAAATTGCTGTATTCTACTGATTTTTCAAAGAAACAAGTAAATCCCTTTCTTTCAGCAACCAAGATAAATGGTTGAATGTATCGGAACAAAATTCCACCTCTGGGTGTTGATTCTATATTTCACTATAATCCTCCCTGGTTTCACATTTTTCATTTGAAGAAACATTCATTTTACATCAAAATAATGTATTATGCTGATTTTCATAGAAACATGTAACTCCTATTTTTTCATTCAACCTAGATAAAAGGTTAAATGTATGGGATAAAGTTTAACTCTGTATTATGTCTATATTTCAGAAGACTCCTCTCCAGTTCACATTGTTTTGCATCAGTTTTCATCAAAATACCATATTAAAGAAAAAAAATGGTGGCTAAGATAGGGAATCAGATCTCCTAAGGTCTGTAATTTCAGAAACCTTGAGATGCTGGAGGCACTCTTGGGTTGTTCTGATATCTCCCCTAGCCAAAATAATAACCACCACCACATTATTTGCAGTTAAAATTCAAAGACTTGTTACGAGTTAGAATGAGGCACAACCACCCAAGAAAGACTTTAAAGGAGAATCTTTATTAGCCAGCTGGTGGCTGCTCTGACCAACAGGTCGTCAGGACTCAGAGCAGCCCCTCTCTAACTTTTAGCAGAGTTTATAAAGGCAAAAACCACATCCTGTTGGCAATCTTTGTGGAGCAAGCTAGCCCAGGTACAGAAGTGAGACAATGGTTGTTAGCTATAAGCATGAGTGAACACAATCAACACAATCAAGTGAACACAATCAACACAACTGTTTAACCGTATCCTGGTTTGGTTCCTCCCATTTTCCTCATTTTCATGGGAACCAGACCTTTTCATGGACCTCCTTCAGCTTGAAAGCAAAAATGGCACCTAATTAATGGTTCCCCTCTGTCTAAGTAAATTGCACTTGATTAATGGCTCCCCTCTGGCTAAGTCATTAACCATTTCATCCCCCCCTGCTTTTAGGTACAGAGTCAAATCATACACTCTTCTGAATGGATAGAATCACATTTAGTTCTCAAGACCATCAGTTTTACAGAAGAAATGCGTTGGTGGATAAATTTAAGTAAGGCATTAAGAATACAGGGCCCCACTACTAGTCCCAAGATAAGTAGAATTAGAGGCCCTGTGATTGCTGTTATTAGAATAGTTAGCCAGGGGGACCAAGAGAATAAATTTTGATACCAGTTTCCTGACGATCTACAAAGTTCTTCTCTGTCTTTTAATTTTTTTTCTTACTAAAATCATGCTGTTTTTAATAACCCCTGAATGGTTTGTATAAAAACAACAGGTTTCTCCCAGAGCCACACATAGTCTTCCTTGTTTTAAAAATAGGAAGTCTAGACTCCTGTGGTTTTGTAACACCATTTCAGCTAGTGAATCTAATGAACTCTGTAAATTGGTGATAGATTGTTCTAACTCATGAAGATCTTGACCAATCTGTTTACTTAGGATTTTGAAGTTTATAACTCCAGTTATCAGTGCAGAAGCTCCTATGGCAGCTGATCCAACTATGCCTAGTCCCATCAGGACCAGTACCAGGATAGGGGCTGCTCACTTAGCTCTGTGATTAGAAAAAGGTGGGGGAATTTGTAGGTGTTGTCTGCCTGCTTCCCCTTCATATAGGCAGACCTGGGGAATGATGTGGGCTCATGATTTTTGTCCTGTAAAGGCATGAGAATTAATGCAAGGAGTTATTCCCATAGTGCAGGTAAATCAAGTACCAGGAGGGGGCACAAGGAAGGAGGAGGCATTGCCCAGATCCAAGAGGAAGATTTCTTGGGCACATGAATTTTGATAAGGGAATAGTTTAAGATTGTAGCCTGCAGTCTTAATACAGAGAGCTCATCCTTGGAGGTCCCCAGGAGTGAGTTTGGTGTTAAATCCCCATAGACAGACAGATTTATTTTTGGTTATTCCAGTTTGAGTCCAATTCTGAACATCCTGCTTTTTGAAGCCTAAGATGGCATCTACCCCAAGACCTACATAGTAGGGCAGCTCAGGATTTAAGCAAAGCTAACAGTCTTGTGTTAGATTAGGATTAGTGATGTTTAAAACTCTAAAAACTGCATCTATAGTCTAAATAGGCCTCTCTGAGTAGGTCTCGAAGTGGGAGGAGTTTGAGCATGGGGAACTGTGGCTTCTTTTATTTTTGGGCCTCCAGGGACAAGTGGACCAGGAGGAATCTGGTAGGGGTTATAGACATTTGGGCCAATAGGGACCTCTTCCCTTATTTCCTCCATGATTGGTGAATTCTGTCCCTGGATCTCTACCAGTTATGTATAATCAAAAACCCCATGTTTTTCCCGTTTCACACATGGACTTTAACCAGTGTTGCCAGGACTTTAAGTTTATCTTTAGAGGGTTACAAGTTCCCCTTCCACATGTCTTGCAGGGGGGTTGTCTCTGTGAGAATCTATGATAGAGATAAAGGGGTCATTATGTGTCCAGGGGACTTTAGTTACACAGCTCCAACTGGCATACTGGTATTGGCCTGAGCCCTGGCAGCCAGGTGTACTGGCTAGACAAACATAATATTGTTTAGTCTGCAGCCCTTCTTCTAAACTGTAGTGACTGCATCCATATCGATTTCCTCTTTTTCTGGTATAAATTCCAGCTTTTTCCAAAGAGATCACATAATATCTATGGAGAAGGTGGGCTGGCCTGAGGTATGAGCCTCTGTATTACTTGTGCTGTGACAGAATCTCGAAGTTCCCATGCAACATTTCGGGGCTGGTGGGGGTTGGGGTGTGCATGAGTGTTAGAGGCAATAAGCAAGTCTAAGGGTGGGCTCATTAAAAACAGATACAGGAATAACATCTTTGAGGAACAGAAAAGGACAATTAATTAGGAAAATGTTTAAGTCTTATCTTGAGGGGGTCCTGATTAGCCTCAGGTCTGACGACTGTCCAACACTGGTCAGAGTTTTCCGTGAAGGCTCTCTTAAACTGAGTATGATGAATCCATGAGCGTTTTCCAGCAACCTTGATGGCTGTGGGAGTGGACAAGATCACAGTGTGGGGACCTTGCCAGTGGGCCTCGAGGCTGTCAGGGTGGTGTCTTTTTACCCACACCAGGTCTCCTGGCTCCTAAGGAGTCCCAAGGGGGCCATCAGGTCTCGCCATTCCTTAGGCTTTTTGGACAGCTGAGTCAATTTGTTTGAGAATCTGTTGAAGAACCTTGAAGAGACTGGAGAAGATCATGATTAGAAATTTTTGTTATGGCTTCCTCCCCCAGTCTGGGGATTATGGGAGGTGATCGCCCATAGAGGCTCTCAAATGGAGTGAAACACTGTCTATAAGGGGTACATCTAACTCTTAATAGGGCTGCAGGAAGGGGGTTCACCCAGCCATCACCTGTCTCCAAGGAGAGCTTAGTAAGCAGTTCTTTTAGAGTCTGGTTCATCCTCTCTCCTTGCCCTGAACTCTGGGGCCTTTAAGCACAGTGTAACTTTCATTTGATCTGTAGTGCTTTTTTCGCCTATTAATTTAGATATTTTAGCTGTGAAAGCTGGGCCATTGTCAGACCCCTGTATTAAGGGGAGGCCAAATCGGGGAACTACCTCTTGTAGGAGTTTCTTTACAGTAATCTGAGCTGTCTCGGTTTTTGTGGGGAAAGCCTCAGTCCATCCAGAGAACGTATCAACCATCACCAGCAAATACGTATACCCATACAGGCCAAGCTTGATTTCGGTGAAATCGATCTCCCATTGTTCTCCAGGGAAGGAACCTTGCATTCTCATTCCTGGCTCAACCAAGGGTGGTCATTTTTGGTTAACCTGTTGGCATACACTGTGCCTTGTAGTGAAATCTCGTGCCAGGTATTCTAAGTTCTGGATAAAAAACCATTTTCTTAAAAGTTCAGTTCATTTTGTGGATCCTAATTGAATGGTGTCATGAAGATTCTTTATAAGCGTGTGTCCCAGAGACCAGGGGAGAAATATTCTCCCATCTGGCAACATCTTCCATCTAGAGGGGCTTGGTTTTAGTTGGAGAGTCCCTCCTAATTTTATGTCCTGTTCTGTGTAATTTGGTCATGAGGGCAGGGCTGCAGGGTGAGTTAGCAAAATCTCAAGAGGCCCCACAGCTTTTATGGCAATTGCCCTTGTGGCTTGGTTGGCTGCTCAGTTTCCCCTTTTTAATGACCATGGCAGTGAATAATGGCCACCTTTTTAGGAAGCCAGAGTGCCTCTAAGAGGGCTAGAATTTCCTGGGCATTGTTAATATTTTTACCCTCAGAAGTAAGGAAGCCTCTCTCCCTGTATAGGGCTCCATGTACATGGGCCATTGCAAATGCATACCGGCTATCTGTATAAACATTAATAACTTTATCTTTTCTGTACCTTAGACCCTGGGTCAGTACGATTATTCAGCCTTTTGGACTGAGGTTCCATTTCCAAGTGCCTGGGCCCAGATGGTCCGATCCAGGGTGACTACTGCTGCCCCTGAGCCATTAGTAAACAGTACCTCATCTGGCTCATCCCAGGGAAAGTCAGTCAGGTACGGTCGAAGGCTCCAGGTGTTTTCAAGGATTTCTAGGCACTCATGAATGGGCTCCTTGGGGTCGTCATCAAGAAGAAGAGTAGCGGGGTTAAGAGCATCAGTCTTTTAGAACTTTACTCTGTTTTGATTTATCAACAGAGCTTGATACTGAATTATGCAAGCATTTGTCATCCATCTGGCGAGACTCTTAAAAGGGCTTCCATTGCATGGGGAGCCACTAGGTGGAGCTCTTGCCCCAGAGTCAGTTTATCAGCCTCTTAGCAGAATAGCCTTGACAGCAATGGCTCTCAGGCATATTGGCCATCCTGCTGCAACCGGGTCCAGTCTCTTTGAGAGGTATGCAACTGGTATTTTCCATGGCCCTAAGGTCTGAGCAAGTACCCCTTTTGCTATGCCCCTTACTTCAGCTACATATAGGTAGAAGGGCTTCTGGATATCTGGCAAGATAAGCACCGGTTCTGACACCAATGCTTGTTTCAGGTTTTTGAAAGCCTGTTGTTCTGTCTCAGTCCACTCTAGAGACTGAGTGCTTGCATATGGGGCTTAGCTATCTCTGAGAAGCCAGGAATCCAAAGCCAGCAGTATCCAGTGGCTCCCAAAAATTCCCGCACTTGTCTTAAAGTTCTTGGTGGTGGAATTTTGAGGATAGCCTCAATATGCCCCTTGCTAAGAGTTTGTTTTCCCTGGGTCAGATCATAGCCCAAGTAAGTAGGCATGGAGGTACATAATTGGGCCTTTTTAGTGAAGTCACGCTACCCTTTGTCTCCTAAATCTTTAAGCAGGTCCTCAGTGGCCTCCCTACAATCAGTCTCGTTTTCAGCCACCAATAAGAGATCATCTACATATTGTAACAGGATTACCCCCAGATGTTCTGCTCTGAACGCTATAAGATCCTGGCTGAGGGCTTCATCAAACAGGGTAAGGGAGTTCTTGAACCCCTGCGGCAGTCTTGTCCAGGTTAATTGGCCAGAAAATCCCTCCTCCATGTCAGTCCATTCAAAGGCAAAAATAGGTTGACTCATCTCTGCTAGCAGGAGGCTGCAGAAGGCATCCTTCAGGTCCAAGATGGTGTACACTTGGTGGCTAGGAGGTAAAAGGCTAAAGAGAGTATAAGGATTGGGAACCATAGGATGAATTGTTTCTACTCTCTTGTTTAATTCTCTTAGATCTTGAAGAGGACAATAGTCATTAGTCCTTGACTTTCGGACAGGTAGGAGAGGTGTGTTCCATGGTGAGTGACATGGAACCAGAATTCCTGCTTTCTTCAGTCTCTTGATATGAATGGCAATGCCTCTTTTTGCCTCCATATTAATAGGATACTGTTTAACTTGTATAGGCATTGCCTGTGAAGTAAGTTGGACCACTACTAGGGCATGATGATTAGCTAGCCCCAGTGGGTTAGATTCTGCCCATACGTGGGGAATCTTTTCTCTGAGTTCAGACAGGTAGGGGGTCTCTGGAGGGTTTTCTTCTGTCATAGACAGAAGATATTCTTCATTTAAGGGACAAGTTAATAACAATTTAATAGGAGGTTGACTTTGGGTGTTCAGGTAAGTTCCTTCTTCCTGGAAGGAGATGGTGATTTGTAACTTGTGTAGGAGGTCTTGGCCCAACAAGGGGTAGGGACAGTCAGGAATCACCAGAAAAGAATGGGTTATAGTTCCTCCTCCTAGATTAGTAATTCAGCCTTTTGACCAGTGGTAGTCTTGTTGAGTTCCTGTGGCCCCTTGAGTAGACAATTTTTCCTTAGATAAGGGACCCTCTGGATTTTTAATAACTGAATAGGATACACCAGTATCACATAAAAATTTGACTGATTTGTCCCCCAGTTGAAGGGTAACCATGGGCTCCAGGGGAGGTGGTGTTAGGGAGCCCCAGCCCTGTCACTCCAGTTGGAGGACCTTTTGGCTCTCTCCTGTTCTTTTAGGGCACTCATTTTTCCACTGTCCCTTTTCTTTACAATAAGCACATTGGTCCTTTCTGAGCTGGGCACTAGGAATTTTTGCAAGCTGCTGCTTGGGAGGAGGCCAAGAGCTTCTTGAGGGGCTGGAGGTGGGAGCTTGCAGAGCTGCCACCATCACCTTTGAAAGCATTCTGGCCTATTTTCTGGCATGTCTCTATTATTACAGACACATTGTGCTATTTCTACTAATTCTGGTAATAATTTCCCTTCAAATCCCTCCTGCTTTTGTAATTCTTTCTAATATCTGGGGCCAACTGGGAAGTAAAAGCAATATTTATTGCCCTTCTATTTTCTGCAGTCTCTGGGTTTATAGGAGTGTATGTCCTATATGCCTCCAGGAGGCACGCCAGGAATGCTGCAGGGACTCATCTGAGCCTTGTCTAATTTCATTCACCTTAGACAAATTTGTGGGTTTCCAGGCTGCAGCTCAGACTCCCATAAGAAAGAGCCAGTGATAGTTGGTGAGAGCCTCCTTACCTGCATGGGAGTTTGGATTCCAGTTAGGATGAACTAAGGAAAAGATGGTCACCAGAAGGTCCTTATTCCCAGTAGGAGTCCCATCCAGGCCCAAGACATGTTTTCTGGCTTCCAGCTGAGTGCAGTCTTGCACTTCAACTGTGAAGAGAGTCTGTAAGAGCTGCTGGCAATCATCCTAGGTAGGCTGGTGAGTGAAAAACACAGTCTCAAGAAGAGAGATTAGCCCCAGAAAATCTGTCAGAAAAAGACAGATTTTATTGTTTCCACTTATAGAGATCAGTGGTTGAAAAGGGCACATAAATCATGAAAGGGGCCCCATCTCTGGGAATTTGTCACAATGGGAGACTAGGGGCTGAGAGACCAGATGAGAGGTCTTCTGTTGAGGGTCTCGGCTCTGGGTGCTGGTATGAAGACCTGTTCCTGGTGCGTGGTGGACTCAAGACTTGGCTTGAATCCTGCAAGATGGGGGCGGGTAAGGAGGTGATGAGGGAAAATTATTATCCAGTGAGGCATCCTGTAGGACAGCCTTTTTATCCTCCAGACATGTAGATGATGATTTGGGGGGCTTCGTGGATAGGAGAACCTTTGAGCTGCCTATGCCTCTTTTTATAGACTTTTGTAGCCAGCAAGGCTTTTCAGATAAGACTTCAATCCAGGTCAGGATGTAAGGAATCTGGTCAGGGTGGCAAGTCATTCCATGATGACCCATTCCACCTGATAGGCAGTAGGCAAATCAAAGGTCCCCTCAGCAGCCCATCCCACATCAAATGAAGGCCAATCTAATACACAGAATTTTCTCAGTGTAAAGGCACCACAAGAGGCCCCCAGGTCTAAAGCCTTCTGTTGGAAAGAAGAAAAGTTAGTCAGCAAACATTGTAAAGGACTGGAGGTAGACGAAGGTTGTCCCATGTTGTAGTTCCAGTCATCCTCTGGTTGCCTAGGGTGGTCTAAAAATGTTAAATACAGAATGACAGAACAGGCACACAGAATAAAAACAATGACTTGTGGCCACACAGAATTTAACCAGACAGACCAGGGGTTGGGGCAACGTCTCACCACCACCAGGATTCAGGAAGTAATGCTGTGTCCAGCCTTCCCTTGAATCCCCTTACCTCCAGAGGTTTTCCTGACCAGATGACTCTCCTCTGTGAGGATTAATGTCTCCTGACTCCACTTGTCACCCATGAGGATAAGGAGGTATGTCCTAGGGCTGAGGAATGTCTCTCAGCAGCCACCCCCTAGGGCCTCCACCCTATTGGGCTTTGTGGAGTCCTAAGAGATCAATACTCTATTAGCATCTTGGGGGTCATTAAAAGGATCTTGCTGGGGCCTCCAAATGTTATGAGTTAGAATGAGGCACAACTACCCAAGAAAGACTTTAAAGGAGAATCTTTATTAGCCAGCTGGTGGCTGCTCTGACCAACAGGTCGTCAGGACTCAGAGCAGCCCCTCTCTAACTTTTAGCAGAGTTTATAAAGGCAAAAACCACATCCTGTTGGCAATCTTTGTGGAGCAAGCTAGCCCAGGTACAGAAGTGAGACAATGGTTGTTAGCTATAAGCATGAGTGAACACAATCAACACAATCAAGTGAACACAATCAACACAACTGTTTAACCGTATCCTGGTTTGGTTCCTCCCATTTTCCTCATTTTCATGGGAACCAGACCTTTTCATGGACCTCCTTCAGCTTGAAAGCAAAAATGGCACCTAATTAATGGTTCCTCTCTGGCTAAGTAAATTGCACCTGATTAATGGCTCCCCTCTGGCTAAGTCATTAACCATTTCAGACTGACCCTTAAATCAGCCTTTAATTGCACTTAACAGCTGTGAAAATCCTGCCTGGCACACCCAGCAAGGCGTGTCTGGCTCTGGCCCTGAAAAAAAGCCCCCAGCCACTTCTCTTTTCCAACAAGCAGAAGACAGAGCATCAATCAGAATCAAACCCTGTGACATCCTGGATCCCTAATCTGTGGAAATTCTCCCTGTGCCATGCTGAGTGATGCCATTTTTCACTGGCAGCTGGCTCCAAAGCTGTCTGAGTGAAACTGCAGAAGATACAGGTGAGCATCATGCACCACAAGCGGCTCCCTTACCCAACCCCCCCCCCAGGAAAATAACCCAGTGCAGCCCCTAGGCAGACTGAACCACCCCCACCCCCAGCAAAACTGAAAGCCATAAATAGAAAATGGAGTGGATATCCATTTTCTTCATTTCCCTCTGAATTCTGTATTAAATTATTTTGGGGGAGAGAATGGTTTCCATCCCTTTTTCATCGTCCCATCACTCCATTTGGTAGTGTGCAACTATGTTCTTGATAGGCTATTGGTGGTTTCAGTTACCTGTTTTCTTTCCTATAGTTAAATTTTGTTTTGTGGGTGTATTGGATTTTTAGCTTACTGTATGTATGCTATTTGTGTCCCTGGTCTGGATGTAATTTAACTAATATTAACTAATTCACAATGGTAAAACTAACAAAACAAAACAAACAAAAAAAGAAATCAACAGAGAGAGATGAACAAATAAACACAAACACAAAAAAAAACTCCAGGTTCAGGAACAATAGAATTTCAGTCTTAGTAGTTCTAGTGTTACTCCTTCAGCATCCAGTCCTGGTGTTGGTGTTTAAGCAGAAGCTCTGTCTTAGTCTCGCCAGGTGGTTGAGCAGTCTTGCCAGTTTTTCTTCTCTCTTTCAGTGGCAGCTGCTTAGTCAACTCCTCCCTCAGTGAGGTTGGCTTGTCCTCAGGTTCCGGAGATTAGCTCTGTAGCTCACCAGCTGTTCTGCTTTGGAGCTGGGTTTTCACTGTGTTGTTTTACTGGGGGCTTGTTTCTTTGCCTTGCCCCCTTTCTCTGGGACAAGGTCAGTGATCCGTCAGCCAGCCCCCTACTGTCAGTGTGTTGTGATGGTTTATTGATTGTTTTTCAATTTTGCAGTGTTGTTTGATTTGGATGTTGCTTAGTGGCTCAGGAGATGAGCTTTATGGACCACTACCTGCTCTATTTCAGGCAGCAGCTTTTCACCCACCTGCTGTCAGCCCTTGTGCCTTTCCTGCCTTTGTTTACTGAAAGTTCATGTGGAGATCTGCTCCTTGCTTCTCCCACCATCTCCGGTGCACTTATAGCACCCCATCTCCTCTGCTGTGTGTTAGTTTTCAGTTCCTTGTTTATTCAGTTTTTTATTTTGTTTTGTTTTGTTTGCAGGGTGGGGAGTCAGCCTGCCCAGGGAGCTATGCTGGTTCATCCCAAGAGTGCCTGGGGGAATACCACATGACACTTGGTGCTCACCTGTTGGTCTGCCGAATGTCTCCCAAGCAATTTTGGAGCTGGTGTCTGGCAGTATGGGAGCCCTCCTGTTTTCTCAGTGTAACATGGCATGGAGAAGCTTTATATGGGCTAGGGGTTCAGAGTGCTGCAGTTTTGATTCTTTTTGGTGCTTTATTTCTGCCAAGTGTGGCTCCAGCATCTCAGCAAGATTTTTGATTTACAGAGCTCATGCTGTCTGCTTCTGCACTCTAGTTGCCATCTTGGATCCACCCAGAAGGTTTAAATTTCTGGGAACATTTTTACCTCTAGGTATTGAGTCTGTACTTCAAGGACTCCTCCCAAGCTATCATCATTTTTCATTAGGAGAAACATTCATTTAGATCAAAATGCTATTAAATCTGATTTTCATAATCACATGTAAGTCTCATCCTTTCACCATCCTAGATAGAAGACTGAAAGTCTGGATACAAGTTTGACTCTGCCTACTGATTCTATATTTTGCAAGAATCCTTCTCAGGTATCCATTTTCCATTAGAAGAAGCATTCATTTTAGATTAAAATGTTGTATTTTACTGATTTTCATAGAAACCTATAAGTCCATCCTTTCATCATCCTGTACAGAAGGTTGAATGTCTGAGAACAAGTTTAACTTAGGTATTGAGTCTGTACCTCCATTTTATCACCATTTTGCCTTGGGAGAAACATTCATTGTGGCTTAAAAACGCTGTTTAATACTGATTTTTATTGTAATATGTAAGTCCCATTCTTTCACAACCTAGTGAAAAAGTTGAAAGTCTGGAAACCTCCCATACTTTCACTATCCTGGATCAATTGTTGAATGGGAAAAAGTTTATCTTTGGGTATTGATCCTATGTTTCATAAGAATCCTCCCCAGGTTTCACCATTTTTCATTGGGAGAAATTTTCATTTTAGATCAAAATGGTGCATTATACTGAGTTTCAAAGAAATATGTAGCTCCTATTCTTTCATCAAACTAGACAGAAAGTTGAATGTGTGCAAACATTTTCACTCTAGGTACTGAGTCTGTATTTGACAGGAATCCTCTCCTGGTGAAAGAATGGGACTTACATTTCTACAAAAATCAGTACAATACAGCATTTTGAGCTAAAATGAATGTCTCTCCCAATGCAAACCAGTGATAATGTGGGAGGAGTCCTGTGAAATATGGACACATTACCCAAATTAAGGTTGTCCCCATTCTTTCAACCTTCTATCCAGGACAGTGAAAGAATAGGAGTTACATATTTCCAAGAAAATCAGTAAAATATAGTATTTTGATCTAAAATGAATGTTTTTCCCAATGAAAACCAGTGATAGCTAGGGATGACTCCTGTGAAATATGGAATCAATACCAGAATTAAATTTGTTCCCAGACATTCAACCTTCTATCTATGTTGACCAAAGAATGCGGCATTCATATTTCTATGTTAATCAGTATAATCCAGCATTTTCAGCTAAAATGAATGTCTCTCCCAATGCAAAATGGTAATAACATGGGAATATTCCTGTCAAATACAGACTCAAACCTGCATTTAAACTTGTTCCTACACATCTAACCTTCTATCAAAGTTGGTGAAAGAATAGGAGTTAAATGTTTCTCTGAAAATCAGTATCATACAGCATTTTGATCTAAAATGAATGTTTCTCCCAAAGAAAAGTGGTGATAGCTGGAGAGGATTCTCATGAAATATAGAATCAATACCCAGAGGTATACTTGTTCCCAGTCATTCAACCTTTTATCTAGTCATTCAACCTTTTATATAGGAGTTACATGTTTCTATGAAAATTGTTACAATACAGTATTTTGAATGGAAATTAATGTTTTGCCCAATGTAAAATGGTGCTAACTGGGGAGGTGTCCTGTGTAATATAACAGAATACCCAGAGGTAAACTTGTTCCCAAACATTCAACACTCTATCCTGGTTGGTGAAAGAATTGGAGTTACTTATTTCTATGATTATCAGTATAATACATTTTTCTCCTTTTATTTGATCATTTTTACACTTACTTCCATGTGCATACTTTGTACCACCTACCTACTACCACCCCCAACCCTCCTCCTAACTGTCCCCAACCCCACTTCCAGCCACACCTGTTCTTTTCTCTTCTCTGATTTTGTTAAAAAGAAAACATAAGAGAAAATAAGAAAGACACATCGTTTTTGCTAGTCTGGGATAAAGATAGCTATACAGAGAGATTCCTAGCATTGCTTCCATCCATTTGTGTATTGAAACCCACATCGGTTCATTTCTACCAGACCTCTTTGCTACTTCCTGTTCCCCTTCCCATTGTGGCCTCTGCTAATTTAAGAATTTTTTTTCACTCCACAACAGGGAGCACATCAACCACTTCAGGTTTTAGTTTCCTTTCCTTTCCCTATTTCTCCCGTACGTGTTCTACTTTTAGTGTGTGACCCATGTCCAATATTACTGCATTGGTTTTGGTCTATAATCTGCAAATGAAGGAGAACATGCGATTTTTGGCCTTCTGAGCCTGGCTACTTTGCTTAGATGATCTTTTCTAGTTCCATCCATTTACTTGGAAATGACAAAATTTTATTCTTCTTTGTGGCTGAGTAAAATTCCATTGTGTACAAATAAAATTTTCTGTGGTGTATAAATAACCCATTCCTCGGTTGTGGGTCATCTTGACTGTTTCCATAGCTTGGATATTGCAACTAGTGTTCTCAAATTAGACTCTGATGATTCCCTGGATTTCTGTGATGTTTGTTGTTTTTTCTCTTTTTTTGTTTCTGATTTTGCTAATTTGGGTCATTTCCCTCCTCCTTTTAGTCAGATTTGTCAGGGGTTTGTCAAACTTATTTTTTTGCTGTTGTTGATTCTTTGAATTTTTTTTTGGTTGCTATTTCATTAATTTTGGCCCTTATTTTTTATTTCTCTTCTTCTTGTTTTGGGTTTTGCATGCTCTTGTTTTTCCAGGAGTTTGAGATGTAGCATTAGGTCATTTATTTGAGATCTTTCTGTCCTTTTAATATAAGCACTCATGACTATAAACTTTCCTCTTAGGACTGCCTTTGCTGTGTCTCATATGTTCTGGTAGGTTGTGTTTTGATTTTCATTAGCTTCTAGGAACCTTTGTAGTTCCTCTCTTAATTCTGCTATGACCCACTGATTGTTGAGCAATGTACTATTCAGCCTCCAATTATTTGTGTGTTTTATGCTGTTGTTTTTGTTATTGAGTTCTAGTTTTAATGCATTGTGATCACAGAGAATGCAGGGAGTTATTTCTATTTTCTTATATTTGCTGAGGCTTGCTTTGTGTCCTAAGACATGATCTATTTTGAAGAAAGTTCCATGGGCTGCTGAGAAGAATGTATACTGTTTGTTGTTGGATGAAATATTCTGCAGACATTAATTAGATCCATTTGATTGATGGTGCCATTTAATTCTAGGATTTCTTTTTTTTTTTCATTTATTCACATGTGCATACATTATTTGGGTCATTTCTCCACCCTGCCCCCCTCCCCTAGTTCTAGGATTTGTTTATTTTTTGTTTGGATGACCTATTTATTGGTGATAGAGGGGTATTTAAGTCTCCCCTACCACTGTGTTGGAGTTTATATGTGCTTTTAAGTCCTTCAGTATATGTTTGATGAAATTGGGTGCACTAACATTGGGTGCATATAGGTTGATAATTATTATTTCCTTTTGATGTATTGCCCTTTTTATTAGTTTGAAGTGTCCTTCATCTCATATGATCAATGTAAGTTTGAAGTCTACTTGTCTGATATAAGTATTGCTACTTCTGCCTGTTTGAGGGGAGGGGAGGCATTGGCCTGGTAAATCTTCCAGCCTTTCACTGTATAGCAGCCTAAGCCAGTATTTATTTCAGTCAATATGATGTGTCTCTTGCAAACAAAAGATTGTCAGCTCTTCCTTTTTAAACCAGTTTGCCAAATGGTGTCTTTTCATTGGGGAGTTGAGTCCATTAACATCCAGTTATAATATTGATAGGTATGTGATGATTCCTGCCATTTAGTTGTTTTTGTTATTTAAGGGTTTAATCATGTGCAGTCAAATCAATGCTACTCTGTGATTGCTTGTCTTTTCTTCTCCTGTGGTTCAATGCTTTCTGTCCTCACATGGGTTTGTTTACCTTCACCTTCTGTGTGCAAAATTCCTTGTAGAATCTTCTGTAATGGTGACTTGGTGGTCATATATGTTTTAGTACATAGTGAAAGATTTTTATTGCTCCTTCAATTCTGAATGATAGTTTTGCTGGGTTTTCCTGGAAAAATGATAGTTTTCCTTTAATGTTTACATTTAGAGAGAAGCTGTCACAGGTTCCTCCTTTTCCCAAGGATTACAATGTCATGCCCCCTCCCCTGAGAAATGCCTCTCCATCTCATGTTGCTACTATATATAATAAACTCACTGGAGGTGGAGGGGGCTGGTGTGTCTCCACCCAAACACCCAGCCTACCTGGCTCCAGCTTTATGCATGTTTGGCCTTTTGACTGTTGTCTTTTCCAGCATCTTCTGTCACCCCAGTTAGGTTTCCAGGACAAGCTTACCTGGCATGTGAGACTCTACCACTTAAGCCACTCTGTCAGCCTCTTGATATCTTTTTATACACAGCATTGTGTCTAATTGCAAAATACTGGAAGCAGCTTGAATGCCCATACATAAGAAAGTGATTGATTCACTAGGGCCATGCAAGCAATGGAGTAATGGAGCTAGTAAAAAAGAATGAGGATGACCTCCACCAGCTGATACAGAGTTGACATATTATCAGTGAAAAAGTAAATGGGGCTGGCAGACTGGCTCAAGTGGTAGAGTGCTTGCCTAGCAAGCACAAGGTCCAGAGTTCAAATCCCAGTACAATAAAAACAAAACATACATCACAGGAGTATCTATTAAGATACATTTTTTTTATGTTAGAAATAGAGTGATATAAGACAATACAGAAAAGATGTAAGACAATGCACATACATCCACTCATTTGTAAAAAATCAATATGGGGAGGATAAACCAGAAACTAAAATGATTGATAACCTGGGAGGTCCATGGAAAAGGGATGCATAAAAGAGGAAATGCAAGCTGCACAGCACTATGGGAAAGGAGTGCTGCTAGCTGGGGTGGGGAAGGAAAAAACTAATCTAATACCTGGGCTTTTTTTTGCTTTTCCTTTTTGAGACAGGGTCGCCCATGTAGCCCAGGCTTGCCTGGAACTCACAATCCTCCTGCCACTTCTTGAGTGCACCACCACACCCAGTTAATAAGTGACGTTGGAAAACACCGTCTTTATTTTATTTTTGGCAGAACTGGGGTTTTGAACTCAGAGCTTCATGCTTGTTAGGCAGGCACTCTACCAGTTGAGCCATGCCCCCAGCCCTTTTATCTTCAGTTATTTTTCAGATAGGATCTTGTGTTTTTGTCCAGTGCTACAGCATAACTGGGATCACAGCACTACCACACCTGGTTTATTGATTGAGAGCTTTCTGATCTCAGCCTTATGAGTAGCTCAGATTACAGGCATGAGCCACTGTGCTGGTCCAGAAAACACCATCTTGATGGACACTCTAATAGTAAAGACAAAGAGAATTACATTAATGCTGTTCTCTAGTCTTAAATTTATTTCTCACAAAGGTATGAATTAGTGATTCTGAGTCTGTGTGTACTAAAACTGCACAAATGGGTAAATATGTTTCAGATAATAAGAAATGGGTTTCTTGCAAATAAAGAAAAAGGAGGCTAACATAAACTCTGTTGGGTTAAATGTACCATAATCTGAGATAGTGTATGTGCGGAATTATATATAACAAGTACATAATATATAGATATATATACATATATATGTTTGTATTATATATATATGTTTGTATTACATATATACATGTATGTATTTCCCAGCTCTGTCCACTGAGTGCACTAGAAGCAGTAATGAAGAAATCTAGCATCCAGATTTTTATTTCTAATTATAGTTCTCCAATGAAGGAACCAAAGCTCTTTGGGGGAAGTGGTTGATTCCAGGACTGGAATAGGGAAAATACTAGAGGATCCTGGAACATTTTGAGGTGTCTGACAATAATGAAATGCTTTTAAAAAATGAAATGCTTTAAATAAAAAAGGGTGTGGGGGATTTGTTGAAAGACTATGAGGTCACATGAAAGAGCTCCTACTGACCAAAGCTGGAATATGAGCCAAAAAAACTTGGCTCCTAATCCACAAAATAAATATCCATGAGTCCATACTTCAATAAATATAAGTAAATAAATGAGAAAAGACAGCTCTTCCTTGTAGAAGAATTCCAATTAATAAGTAGGAAGGAATGTAGGAAATAGAAAGTTAGCATTAACTGAATACACTGATAATAGTTGCAAATAAGATTCACTGATGGATGGCAAGATTACTGGGTAAAAGTATGAGGAGAAGCAATACTTGTGTAGTCTCCAAGTATCTCCCCCCAAGATTTTCATTGACTATAAAAGATAGTAACTTTATAATGATGAAACCTGCCAAAAACCAACCTTAACCCAATGATTAAGGTCAGCATCACAGTAAGACATATTGATATTATGAACCTTATGATGTGATGCACCAAACAGTATGTCATTTCTATGTATTGTCAAAAAATGTATAAACTCAGAAAATATTAGCCAAACCCAAATGAAATACATTTGAGAAAAAAACTGATCAGTACTCTTCAAGAGAGTCAAAAAGTTGCTGGGCATGGTGGTACACACCTGTAATCCAGCACTTGGAGAATGGAGAGTTCTATGCCAACCTGGGCTACATAGCACAGCCATGTCTCAAAACAAACAAGAAAAAAAAAACAGAAACAAATCAAACAGTCAAAGTCAAAAGACAAGAAAAGACATGAACTGGAATAGATTGGAGGAAACTAAGGGAACACAACAAATAAATATGTGTGGAATTTTTAATTCTTTTTTTACCATGGCCTCTTCTTGCTGAGTCAAGTATTTCTAACTTTTCTCTTCTTGTTTAAAAATGTCTGTTTCAGACAGCTGCATTATTTTCATATAGTTCTGGGAAATGAATATATAATTTCTATTCATGGATCCACTTGGGTTTTCAGTCTTCTCTCTTTTTTGCACTTGGAAAATTCCCTTTTCACCTTGGAGTCAGCTCTGACAAAACTGGTGGGGGTTTTTTTGTTGTTGTTGTATCTTGCCTAGCATGTTTGCTTAGAGTGAGACAGGTAACTTCTGCTGCTGCTTTTGTTTTTTTGACACAGGATCTCCCTGTGCAGCCCAGAGTGACCTCAAATTCATGATCATCCTGCCTTTGTCTCCTGAGTGCTGGGATTACAGGTGTGTAATCTACCCCACAAGAATTAGATTCTTGTATCAATTAAATCTACACTATTGATGGAAACCTTGTTCCCCCACCTCTGTTTCATTTAGAAAGAGGGTCATTGAGATTCCAAAACGGCAGCTAGAGAGAGGAAGCAGAAAGCATGCCTACTAAAGTAAAATCTTGGAGAGACACTGGAGATACACCTTACAGAAAAAACCATCGAGACAAAACTTTGACTCCTCCACACCCCCAACCTGTGTGTAACATTCCCATTTCACGTTAAACGGAGAAACCAGGAGAGCTCCCGTGCTGCCACCAGATGGCAGTGTCCAGATGGCTTGGGAAGAAGTGGACCACAAGGTGAGCTAAGCAGCATGTGGTACTCCCACAGACAACCCTGGCCCAGATCAGCATAGCCCCCTGGACAGACCAACCCTCACCCAGGGAAAAAAAGAGAAAAAAACACTGAATAATAAGCAATAACAAAAAAGACACATAGCAAAGAGGGCAGGGAGCCCTGAGCACCAAAGGGGGGGAGAGGAAATTCCTCACAACAAGCCAACTGGAGAAGGCAGGAGTGGCGGCACATGCCTAGCAACCAGGAGCACAAAAGCATGTAAAAGTGGCAGTGGGAGGAAAACTCCACAGAGAGGGGGGAAGACCCAAGTCCCACATGAACTGTAAATAAACACACCAGCCTGAGAAAGCTGGTACAGTGTCACCTCCCCCAGTGTGCTTGGAAAGGGGAATGCTTGTAGCAGTGGTGGTCGCACCCAGGAGAACTCTAAGCAAACAAAGCCTGTGGGACTAGGTGAGTGTTAAGCTCACTCCTGAGATCTGCATAAATAAAGCCTCCAGCAACATCAGGCTGACAGCAGCAGGCAGGTGAGACACAGCCTCAGATAGCCATTCACAGAACTGTTTCCAGACTTTTTTTTTTCTCCCTACCTTTGATGAGAAAACAACTAAACTACACCTGCATGCTGAAAAACTTACTGAAACTGTACTGCATTTGAACTTGGGACACTTTGTGGTGTTTTTTGTTTGGTTTGGTTTGGATTGGGTTTTTTTCCCCTATCATGAGACAATGACAGAACTACTTCTGAGATACCATCTCCAGGATTGCAGTCTGAGACACTAACACCAAAATTATTAAGACAGAAACTTTATTGCATTTGAACATCAAGATTTTTTTATATATTTTTTTTTTCTCAATCCTCTGACTCTCTAATGTCTGTTCAGCTTACGGTTGATTAGTACATTATCTCTCCTTGTTTATATCTTTGAAATTTTTGTTTGTTCATTTGTTTTGGGTTTTTTTGTTTGTTCACTTGTTTTTCCCTCTTTCTTTAACTTCTTTGCTTTGATCTCCTCTCACCCTTCCATTCTAAATATCACCATTATTATTATTACAAGCTAGAAAATACTTAATTGCACACAGTACAGGGACAATAACAACACCAAGGGCAATGATGGGAAGACAGAAAAAACAAGGAAGCCAGTTTCCCCATAGCAAAAACTTAGTTCTGGAACCAGAGGGAAATGAAGAAAACAATACTCAGATTCAGACTCCAACAAAATGAAGATAAACTATGCCAAAAACCCAATGAAGCCTACAAGAATAATCTAAAAGAAGAAATACTACAGGTAATCAATGAGAATTTTATGGAGATGCTACTGCATATGGTCAACAAAAATGTACAGGACACACTCAATAAATTCCAAGAGAACAAAAACAGAGAATTTGAAAAAGCACAAGAAGAAAAAAAAGAAACCATAGAAGCACTGTATAAACACCAAAGTGAAACAAAGAATGTGATTAATAAAGAGATAAATGAACTCAGGACGAAAATAGACAATATTAAAGAGGAAATGACTCAGGATATGGAAAACCTCAGAAAAAAGAACAAAACAGAATTGGAAAACAAAATGGAAGACCAATCCAGCAGAATAAAATAAACAGAACACAGAATCTCAGAACTTGAAGACAAAATGGTTATTAAAGGAAAAACTGAAGAACTATTAGTTAAACAACTCAAGAACTGTGAAAAGAAAATGCAAGAACTCACTGACTTCAACAAAAGAACAAACCTGAGAATCATGGGCATTGAAGAAGGAGAAGAGGTGCAAGCAAAAGGAATGCGTAATATATTGAACAAAATAATAACAGAAAATTCCCAAATCTAGAGAAATCTATTCCCATAGAGATGCAAGAGGCCTCCAGAACACCAAACAGACCAGATCAAAATAGATCTACCCCACAGCATACTATCATTAAAACAACAAATACAGAGACCTAAGAAAGAATATTGAAGGCTGTAAGAGAAAAAGAACAAATAACATACAAAGGTAAACCCATCAAAATCACAGCAGACTTCTCAACAGAAACATTAAAAGCAAGAAGAGCTTGGGGTGAGATCTTCCGGGCACTGAATGAAAATAACTTCAACCTCAGGATACTCTACCCAGCAAAACTATCATTCAAAATTGAAGGAGCAATAAAAGTCTTCCAGGATAAGCAGAAACTAAAACAATATGTGATCACAAAGCCACCACTACAAAAGATTCTTCAAGGGATTCTGCACACAGAAAGTGAAACTCAACATAACCATGAAAGGGCAGGCAGCACCAAACTATAGGAAATGAAAAAGCAAGAAAGTAGAGAGTAACCTCAACTTAGGTACACAAAATCAAATCTTCAAACAACTAAGACAACTAAATGACAGGAATCACCACACACCTATCAGTACTAACACTTAATGTTAATGGACTTAATTCCCCCATCAAAAGGCAAAGTTTGACAAACTGAATTAAAAAGGAAAATCCAACAATTTGTTGCTTACAAGAGACCCATCTCATCAAAAGAAATAAGCATAGGCTTAGGATGAAAGGCTGGAAGAAGATTGACCATGACAATGGCCCCCAAAACCAGGCAGGAGTAGCAATACTTATCTCTGACAAAGTAGACTTCAAACCTACATTGATCAAACAAGATAAAGAAGGACATTCCATACTAATAAAAGGGGGAAATAGGCCAAAAGGAAATAACAATTATCAACGTACATGCACCCAATGTCAACGCACCCAATTTCATCAAACACACCCTGAAGGATATAAAACCATGTATTAACTCCAACACAGTGGTCATGGGAGACTTTATAACCCCATTATCATCAATAGATAGGTCATCCAAACAAAAAATCAATAAAAAAATCCTAGATCTAAAATATACAATAGATCAAATGGACTTAGTTGATGTCTACAGAACATTTCATCAAACTTCTACACAATATACATTCTTCTCAGCAGCACATGGAACCTTCTCCAAAATAGATCATATCCTAGGGCACAAAGCAAGCCTCAGCAAATATAAGAAAATAGAAATTATACCATGCATTCTATCTGATCACAATGCAATAAAACTAGAACTCAACAACAAAAGTAAAGACAAAAAACATGAAAACAGCTGAAAACTGAATAATTCATTGCTTAATGAACAATGGGTCATTGATGAAATAAAAGAAGAAATTAAAAAGTTCCTGAAAGACAATGAAAATGAAAACACAACCTACCGGAACTTATGGGACACAGCAAAGGCACTCCTGAGAGGAACGTTTATAGCCATGAGTGCATATATTAAAAAGACTGAAAGATCCCAAATCAATGACCTAATGATATTTCTCAAACTCCTAGAAAAACAAGAACAAGCACTCTCAAAACAAATAGAAGGAGAGAAATAATAAAAATAAGAGCTGAAATCAATGAAATAGAAACCAAAAAAAAATGTACAACGAATTAATGAAACAAAAAGATGGTTCTTTGAAAAAATAAAAAACATCAACAGACCCCTGGCAAACCTGACTACACTGAGGAGAGAAAAAACCCAAATTAGTAAAATCAGGAATGCAAAAGGGAAGATAACAACAAACACCAGGAAATCATCAGAGACTACTTCGAGAACCTATATTCAAAAAATTCAAAAATCTTCAAGAAATGGACAGATTTCTAGATACATATGATTATCCAAAACTGAACCAAGAGGATATTAATCACCTGAATAGATCTATAACACAAGATGAAATTGAAGAAGCAATCAAGAGTCTCCCCAAAAAGAAAAGTCCAGGACCTGATGGATTCTCTGCTGAATTCTATCAGACCTTTAAAGAAGAACTGATACCAACCCTCCTTAAACTGTTCCACAAAATAGAAAGGGAAGGAAAACTGCCCAACACATTTTATGAAGCCAAGATTACACTTATCCCAAAACAGGCAAGGATACCTCAAAAAAGGAGAACTAGAGGCCAATCTCCTTAATGAACATTGATGCAAAAATCCTCAATAAGATAATAGCAAACCAATTCAACAACACATCAAAAAGATCATCCACCACAACCAAGTAGGATTCATCCCAGGAATGCAGGGGTGGTTCAACATATGAAAATCAATAAACATAATAAACCACATTAACAGAAGCAAAGACAAAATCCACTTGATCATCTCAATAGATGCAAAAAAAAGCCTTTCATAAGATCCAACACCATTTCATGATATAAGAGCTAAGAAAACTAGGAATGGAAGGAAAGTACCTCAAAATTATAAAAGCTATATATGACAAACCTACAGCCAGCATTATACTTAATGGAGAAAAACTGAAGCCATTCCCTCTAAAATCAGGAATGAGACAAGGATGCCCACTATCTCCACTCCTATTCAACATAGTACTGGAATTCCTAGCCTGAGCAATTAGGCAAGAAGAAGGAATAAAAGAAATACAAATAGTTAAAGAAACTGTCAAAATATCCCTATTTGCAGATGACATGATTCTATACCTTAAAGACCAAAAAAAACTCTACTCAGAAGCTCTTAGACACCATCAATAGCTATAGCAAGGCAGCAGGTTATAAATTCAACATAGAAAAATCATTAGCATTTCTATACACTAATAATGAACAAACTGAGAAAGAATATATGAAAACAATTCCATTTACAGTAGCCTCTAAAAACATCAAATACCTAGGTGTAAACCTAACAAAGGATGTGAACGACCTCTAGAAGGAAAACTATAAACTTCTGAAGAAAGAGACTGAGGAAGACTATAGAAAGTGAAGAGATCTCCCATGCTCATGGATTGGTAGAATCAACATAGTAAAAATGTTTATACTCCCAAAAGTAATCTACATGTTTAATGCAATTCCCATCAAAATTCCAATGACATTCATACTGAGATTGAAAAATCTACGGTGAAATTTATATGGAAACACAAGAGGCCATGTATAGCCAAGGCAATACTCAGTCAAAAGAACAATGCTGGAGGTATCACAATACCCAACTTCAAACTATATTACAAATCAGTAACAATAAAAACAGAATGGCACTGGCACAAAAACAGACAAGAAGACCAGTGGAAGAGAATAGAGGACCCAGATATGAAGCCACACAACTATAACCAACTTGTCTTTGACAAAGGCACTAAAAATATATGATGGAGAAAGGACAGCCTCTTCAACAGAAACTGCTGGGAAAACTGGTTAGCAGTCTGCAAAAAACTGAAACTAGATCCAAATATATCACTCTACAGCAATATTAACTCAAAATGGATCAAGGATCTTAATATCAGACCACAAACTTTAAAGTTGGTACAGGAAAGAGTAGAAAATACTCCGGAATTAATAGGTACAGGCAAGAACTTTCTCAATGGAATCCCAGCATCAGAGCAACTAAGAGACAGCATAGATAAATGGGACTTCACAAAACTAAAAAGTTTCTGCTCAACAAAAGAAATGGTCTCTAAACTGAAGAGAACACCCACAGAGTGGGAGAAAATATTTGCCAGCTTCACATCACACAAAGGACTGATAACCAGAATATATAGGGAACTTAAAAAACTAAATTCTCCAAAAACTAATGAACCAATAAAGAAATGGGCAAGTGAACTAAACAGAACTTTCTCAAAAGAAGAAATTCTAATGGCCAAAAAACACATGAAAAAATGCTCACCATCTCTAGCAGTAAAGGAAATGCAAAGTAAAACCACACTAAGATTCCACCTCACCCCTGTTAGAATAGCCATCATTAGCAACACCACTAACAACAGGTGTTGGTGAGGATGCAGGGAAAAAGGAACCCTCTTACACTGTTGGTGGGAATGTAAACTAGTACGACCACTCTGGAAAAAAAGACTGTGACACAGGTTACTCCAGAGGCATCTGCACACCCATGTTTATTGCAGCACTATTCACAATAGCCAAGTTATGGTAACAGCCAAGATGCCCAACTACTGATGAATGGATCAAGAAAATGTGGTATCTATACACAATGGAATTTTATGCAGCCATGAAGAAGAACGAAATGTTATCATGTGCTGGTAAATGGATGGAATTGGAGAACATCATGCCGAGTGAGATTAGCCTGGCCCAAAAGACCAAAAATCGTATGTTCTCCCTCATATGTGGACATTAGATCAAGGGCAAACACAACAAGGGAATTGGACTTTGAGTACATGAAAAAAGTGAGAGCACACAAGGGAGGGGTGAGGATAGGTAAGACACCTAAAAAATTAGTTAGCATTTGTTTCCCTCAATGCAGAGAAACTAAAACAGATACCTTAAAAGCAACTGAGGCCAATAGGAGAAGGGGACCAGGAACTAGAGAAAAGGTTAGATCAAAGAAAATTAACCTAGAAGGTAACACACATGCACAGGAAATTAATGTGAGTCAATTCCCTGTATAGCTATCCTTATCTCAACTAGCAAAAACCCTTGTTCCTTCCTATTATTGCTTATACTCTCTCTTCAACAAAATTAGAGATAAGGGCAAAATAGTTTCTGCCAGGTAGCGAGGGGGTAGGGGGGAAGAGGCAGGGGGCAGTGGGTGGGTAAGGGAGGGGGTGGGGGAAGAGGGCAGAAATGACCCAAACACTGTATGCACATATGAATAAAATAAAAATAAAACAGGGTAATTGCTGTTAGTATATCAGAGACAAAAATAAAGCTACTCATTCCCCTAATTACCTATAGTTGCAACAAGTATTTTTGTTGTTTTTGGTAAAAATCTATTATTGTTGAGATCAGGTTTTTTTCTGCTTTGGTAAAATGAGGTTGTCAATTTACTTTGGAGTTGAATCTGGAATTTTAAGTGAGGACCAAAAAGAACAGAGACTTTTTCTCTTTCCATTTCACCAACTTGAAGGCAGAAAAATTGGAATAATATATATGTCATAAGGGGCTGGAAGTAAAGTGGCTGAACATTAACCACAAGATTCCTCTCACTTCAAACATTGACCATATTTGAATTCTGATGAGTCACTTTCCTTTTGTTTTAAACCCTTTGGTGATTTTAGGAACAAGTTTGTTATGGTTGTAGTTTTAAAGAATACACAAGCTGACTCAAGTGCCACTTAGAATATGTGACTAATGGGGTAAATATTAACTTGGGTTTTTGGTTTTTTCTTTTGGGTGGAACTGGGGTTTGAACTTAGGGCCTGCATTTGCAAACCAGGTTCTCCCCTGCTTGAGCCATACCTCCAATCTACTTTCCTTTTGCTTTGCTTATTTTACTCTTACAAACTATTTGCCTGGGCTGGCCTCCCAACTGTGATCCTGATTTCAGCATTACAAGTATCTAAGATTACTGGAGTGAGTCACTGGCACCTAGCTCCAAATAGTTCTCTTATACCCCTGAATATACATTATTTTTGTTCATCTGTGCTAAAATTAAGAATGAAGCCCATAGAAGTCAGAGAGATAGGTGAAAGAAGATACATTGTACAGTAAATAAAGATGTAGGAAACACAAAGACCATGACATAGCAGTCATTGAGATCACATGAAATGGGCAAGAAGAAAACCCAGAAATGCTCTTAACCCAAACACAGTAAGAAATAGGAACTGATCAGACCACTATGGGAGAATTTTTTTCCTAACTACTAAGTTGATTTGAGATATTAACTTAGTACTGAAAAACTGTTTGGTAGGCATTGAGTTATTGGATTCAAAGGCACAACTCATATTAGCTTGGAAGCATTTTTTCCATGGGAGGTGGTAATAAAATTACTGGAAATTATATTCTTATTAAAAAACTAAACGTATTAGCCACTTGATATAAACTGAGTATAATAACAGAACATATGTCTTCCAAATGAAATTGCTGGTATTTGACCAGGTAAAACTTATCTTAATTGGTGAAGCTGGTACCAGATATATTTCCACATGTGCTGTTCAGCATTCATAATGGTATTATACTGTTCAGTTTTCCTTGAGGATTTTTATTGTTTATTATCTCCACAGAAGTGAACAATACAGTATCTTTGAAAGCTTTGTGAATGCTTTTTTTATATGAATTTAAACTAGGACATAGTGCAGGTAAGGCAAGCAGGAACATGAATTCTATCTTTGGAGAAGGTTCTGTTAGTGAAAGAACTATCCAATGGTGGCTTGGAAAATTTCATTCTGGGGATCTGAGTCTGAAAAATGAACCCCAAGGGAGGCCAAGTCTGTTTTAAATGATGATCACCTGACAGCCATGGTGGAAGCTAACCCCAAAACATCAATCCAAGGTCCTGCTGCAGACATAAGTTTCTGCTACAATTTCTCGACATCTGGCTGCAATAGGGAAGGTGAAAAAATTGAACAAGTGGGTAGGTACCACAACAGCTGAAGGATGATCACAGCTGAGATGGTTATAATTTGTAAAAGCAGAGACCTGTTTTGGAGGGACCCATCAGCTTTAACAAAACAATAAATACTTTATATGGCAACTGAAAGTGTTCTGGCTGGATATTGATGATGTTCTCAAACTTTTGTTAAAAAAAGGGTTCTGAATGATAGTCTGTAAAAAGGGTATTTCATTATTCTTTCTTTCTTTTTTCTTTTGTTTTTTCAGTAGTGGGGCTTGAACTCAGGGCCTTTACCTTAAGCCACTCCACCAGCCTTTTTTGTGTTGGGTATTTTCGAGATAGTGTCTTGAAAACTATTTGCCCAGATTGGCTTCGAAACACAATCCTCCTGATCTCTGCCTCTTGAGTAGATAGGATTATAGACGTGAGCCACCACTGCCTGGCTTTTCATTTCTGTTTCTTTAACCTAGGTAAAACTAGCATTTCATTGTTAAGTAATTGAAATTATGCATAAAAATTGATCTAGAAGCACTCTGCATTGGTTAGCAGACAGGGACCTGTATTTTTCTATAACAACACTTCAACCACAGACAAAACAAACTGCTAGAGCAAAGTTAAATGAATTGTGCTAAGAAATTTTGTCACACTGATTTTTTTCTCACTAGACCTTTTCTCAATAGATGACGGCCTTTTTCATCACTCGGAACTCTTTCTAACAAAAAGAACATTCTCTTCTTGAAAGGCACACCTCCAGCCCAAAAGTATATTTTCATTTGGGTAGAAGCAGCCCTACACTGTGACACAGGTTTGGTGAGCAGAGCCTAAGCTACTTAAAGCCTAATTTACCACCTCAGCTGGATGCTCTGATCTGGAGTCACCTATCATTTACTTTCTACATCCTTAGGTTGGTGAAAGAATCTTTCAGTGTTTTGGTAGACTCTGCCTTGTTCCTGATGCTTCTGATTTTGCTCAGACTGCTAGGGTATCAGGGCTGAGACCAGAAGCGTGGGAAGGACTTTATTTCAAAGGCACCATTAAGGATGAGGGACAATGGTCACTGAGCATAGAGCAATGGCTTGTCCAGTGTGAAAAAAATGAGATGAATATTTACTTAGACTCTAGAGTCTCTGAAGACTTTGTCAGTTTGGCAGTTCTGTCCCTCAGTGCTTGAGTCCTCCCCAGAGTGCTCCCTGGGAAAGTCCAGAAAGTCAGATTTTGTCTCACGGAGGGAGACCCAAACAGATCAGAAATCAGGGCAAATACAACCTTTTTAGCATGTAATATGTGTTTGTGTTCCATTTGAGAAACCCTTTGGAGAGACTATGTGGTCCCAAGAAATGCCACCATAAAAGAGCCACCATGTGTGCAGCACCATCTTGCCACTCCCTAGGAATAGGAAACATGGGTGATGCCATCTTGCCCTACTCTAGGAAATTTATAAGTAATTTGTGGTTAAAATTCTCTAGATTAATATAATTTCTATATGTTTTTACTGCATTATTTTGTTAAGGATCAGGCCAAAAAGAGTATTTATGTTAAAGATCTGATATAAACTACTTAAAATCTAGCTGACTAATCTTCTAAAAATAATGACAAAAACAGTTTAAGGGTGCACTCTAAATTAACATAATTGTTTTGTGTATCATTGTGTGTGTTTTCTGTATGTCTATCTCCTACCAATTGTGGCCACTTAATTTTATTTGAGCTCATTACATTCTTTGGCATGCCTACGTCATAACATCTATGTGTGTCTGTGTGTGTATGTTTAGACATCTTTAGGATAGTTCTTAAGATACTTCTATAAAATTAATGTACACAACTGTCTCAAAGGTTATCTGAAGTTCTAATCCCAATCAGGCCTAATTATTCTCTCTTAGGACTAAAGAAAATTTATTTATTTATTTTTCCTTTTTTTTTTATTATTCACATGTGCATACAATGCTTGGGTCATTTCTCCCCCCCACCCCCACCCCCTCGATACCCAGCAGAAACTATTTTGCCCTTAGCTCTAATTTTGTTGAAGAGAGAGTATAAGCAATAATAGGAAGGAACAAGGGTTTTTGCAGGTTGAGATAAGGATAGCTATACAGGGAATTGACTCACATTAATTTCCTGTGCATGTGTGTTACCTCCTAGGTTCTTTTTGATCTAACCTTTCCTCTAGTTCCTGGTCCCCTTCTCCTATTGGCCTCAGTTGCTTTTAAGGTATCTGTTTTAGTTTCTCTGCATTGAGGGAAACAAATGCTAATGCTAACTAATTTTTTAGGTGTCTTACCTATCCTTATATCTCTCCTGTGGGCTCTCACTTTTATCTTGTGATCAAAGTTCAATCCCCTTGTTGTGTTTGCCCTTGATCTAATGTCCACATATGAGGGAGAACATACGATTTTTGGTCTTTTGGGCCAGGCTAATCTCACTCAGAATGATGTTCTCCAATTCCATCCATTTACCAGCAAATTATAACATTTCGTTCTTCTTCATGGCTGCATAAAATTCCATTGTGTATAGATACCACATTTTCTTGATCCATTCGTCAGTAGTTGGGCATCTTGGCTGTTACCATAACTTGGCTATTGTGAATAGTGCTGCAATAAACATGGGTGTGCAGATGCCTCTGGAGTAACCTGTGTCACAGTCTTTTTTTCCAGAGTGGTTGTACTAGTTTATATTCCCACCAACAGTGTAAGAGGGTTCCTTTTTCCCTGCATCCTCACCAACACCTGTTGTTAGTGGTGTTGCTAATAATGGCTATTCTAACAGGGGTGAGGTGGAATCTTAGTGTGGTTTTACTTTGCATTTCCTTTATTGCTAGAGATGGTGAGTACTTTTTCATATGTTTTTTGGTCATTTGAATTTCTTCTTTTGAGAAAGTTCTGTTTAGTTCACTTGCCCATTTCTTTATTGGTTCATTAGTTTTTGGAGAATTTAGTTTTTTAAGTTCCCTATATATTCTGGTTATCAGTCCTTTGTCTGATGTGTAGCTGGCAAATATTTTCTCCTACTCTGTGGGTTGTTTCTTCAGTTTAGAGAGCATTTCTTTTGCTGAGCAGAAGCTTTTTAGTTCTAATCCCAATCAGGCCTAATTATTCTCTGTCTTAGGACTAAAGAAAATTTATAAACAATAATCTCAACCTGTTTTATTCTACCATGAGTGTAATTTATTTAACCCTTTTATAATTAGGTTTATCGACACGTGTCCTCATAAAATGCTATTATTTAGAAAAATGGCTTAATTTTCTTCCTAAGTCTTTTAAGGTGTAAAGTAACTAATGGTCTTATATAAAACAGCTACCTAATTTGGGTTTTTGTTCATAAAGGTTATTTCAAGATACAAATCAAAGTCTTAAAGTTTAAATTATAAGCTTATAATTTAAAATCTACCTAAAATTTTTCTAAGGTTAAAACTTCAGGTACCCATGTGTATTTAAAATGTGTTTGTTTTATCAAACTTTGGTGTTGGCCACACATCTGTTGGGACCACCTGCCTGGGAAACCGGGTGTGGTCATCGTGCACATGGGTGCAATTATCCCAAGGGGCCAACTGGATAATCTTGTGCAGAAATCATAATGAGCCAAGGTGTGATTTTCCCCTAGTGGGCGGCTGGGAATGAATGATGGGGAGGGGCATGGGCAGTTCCCAGCAGGTGAGGGTGATCTGGCCCAGACCCCAGGCAACCTATATGAGCCCCAAACTTTTCCTACTTCTCGCCTGCCACAATGGTACTGGTGGTTTGATAGAAAGAATGACAGTTAATATAAAGGGCTAGGCACAGAGTACATGCTCATAAAATAGTATTTGAAAGTATGAAGGGAAGAAGCAGTGGAGACAAAGCAAGATGTGGGACTCCCAGAAGCCCCGCTAGTGCCCAGGGAAGGTCAGTGGGCTGAGTTCAGTGCTCAGTTGAGGCACTGCCTTGTGTGGACTGACCAGAGTTACTTAGCTAGGAAGGAGGGCTGGCCTGGAGCTGCTTAGAGCCTGTGGATTTTCTCCAATGGAGATTCCCACCTAGTGCATTACTAGCCATGTAGACGGAAAAGAAAAGCCCTCCTACAGGATAAAGATGAGGCTTTTTGTGCTTTGTCTTGTCTTTCACAATTATTTGTCTTTTTTCTTAATTTTAGCCTTCAATTTTGGAAGTATGGAGTGTAAATGTGATTAGGTTTTCATCATTGTGAGGATCCTTTCTCCATTGCATCTTAAGGAAGAACTAAAATGTTTATTTAAGTTTCCAACTTTTTCATTTACTAATTACATTGGATTTCCAAGGAAAAGGTGAAATTTTGTAAATGTGTAGATTTGTCAAGCATGCCAGTGTTCTTATTTTCCTTTTCCAGAAAAGAAATTTCTTATCTATACCTCCCTTGTAGCTGGAATTACATGTGTGTACCACCATATCCTGGTTGTTGTTCGAGATGAGGTTTCACTAACATTTTTGCCCAGGCAGCCCACAAACAGCAATCCTCCTATCTCCCAAGTAGCTGTGATTATAGGTGTGTGTCACCATGTCTGGCTAGAAAAGGTTTCTATTAAAAGGTTCTTTGGCAGAGAATTTGTTTTGGATGTCAAAATAAGGAAGGGAATGGAGATGAGGGCTGCTACTTATTTCTCAGCCCACCTTGAGGTAGCCATTTTGCTACCTTTTTGATACCTGTTATTAAAGCTCCTGCCTATACCAGTTGCATATTGTGAGGGTAGAATACCTACAGCAACTTGAGCAGCATGCATGAAAGACCTGAAGCAAAGTTAGTAACAGCAACAAAAGCTAGAGAAAAGTGGAATCTTTAGCACCACCTGTGTGTTGGGTTTTCTCTTCCTCTTTCTGTTGATGCTGCAGCCACAGTCTTCTTTCACTTCCTTTTACCTTACATTTGCCCATAATATTCTGTCTGAATATTTATTACCCCCCTTCATCTCATTAACTGCATACCATGAAAATTTCCTCAAGGAAGTCTCTACCCACCCTGCATTAGTCAGACTTTTCAGCACTGTGGCAAAATATCTAATATAAACAACTTAAGGGAGGAAATATTTATTTGGGCTCATGGTCTCAGTGGTTTCAGTCTATCATGGCAGGGAGGTTTGGTAGAGCAGAGAAGTTCCATCTTGGCTGCCAGGAAACAACAAGAGGGACAGGAAGGGGTCAGGAACAAGATACCTGGAAGGACGGGCCCCGAAGTGATCTACTTCCTCCAGCAAGGCCTCACCTCCTAAAGTTTCTAGCACCTAGAATGCTAGAACCTAAAATGGTTCCATCACCAGCTGGGAACCTAGGCTTCTACACATGAGCTGGTAGGAGTCAATTCATATTCAAACCATACACTACTACAGGTCAGTGGCCCCCGCCCTAGAGCCCTGGAACAGTCCCTTTATAACTCTAATCACAAAAATTGTGCACTTATCTGTGTGCCTGTCTTTTCCACTAGAGTACAATACTCACAACAGCAGGGACTTTATTTTGCTCACCACACCATATTCCCATCAAGAACACCAGGTCCAGCAGTAGTGTGTTCCTAGTAAATATTTGTTTACTGAGTGAATAAACATAAAGGCAAAATCCATTCGCTTCTTGGAAAACTTTTGTTTCAGTATCAAAGGAATATGTTTGATAGCAAAAATTGAAACCTAATGAGCAGTGGCTTAAACAAATACATTTTGATTCCTACAGTTCATAAAAATGTTTAAACAGAAAATATTTGAAATTTATAGTGAATACCTTTATGCTGATTATATCATTCACAAATATGATAGTTGCTTATCACTTGTTTGTCCACTTAGCCATCCCTCTATCCATTTATCAATTCATCTTTTTTTTGGGGGGGGTGGTACTTGAGGGGGAGGGGGTGAACTCAGGGCCTCGAATTTGCTCAGCAGGCATTCCCCCTACCACTTGAGCCATGCCCCTAGCCATTTTTGCTTTGCTATTTTTGGACTTAGGGTCCCACGTTTTTGTCTGGGTCAGCTAGACTATGATCCTCCTATTTAAACTTCCTGCAGCTGGGGTGACAGGTGCATGCCACCACACCCAGCTATTGGCAGAGATGGGGTCTTGCTGATTTTTTTGCCCATGCTGGCCTTTAACTGTGATTCTACTGATCTCTACCTCCTGAGTAGCTATGATTGGCATGAGCCACCACACCCAGTCCATCTATCTTTTTAAATGCAATTTGACATCAGTTGTACATCATTGCATTTCACCATAAATACTTCGTTATGCATACCATTCCCCAGAGTTCAATATTTGCTTAAGGGTCTTGTTTGAGAGAAATTTTTATTGACTAAAATGCCTAAATCTTAGGTGTACTATGCAGTGGGTTTTGACAAATTTGGGAACACTTGTGTAACATAAACCTCTGTTAAGATACAGATTATTACCATCAACCTGAAAAGTAGTTCCCTTATACCTATTACAATTTATTTCCATTCTTGCCCCAGAGGCAAAGAAAACTCTGATTTTCTTCTTTTATTCCATAGAAATTTCTCTTCTAGAACTGCATATAAATGGAATCATACGGTACATACTCTTGCATAAGACTTCTTTAGTAAGCATACTTCTGAGATTCATTCATTTTGCTGTGTATTAATTTGCTTTTAAAAGGTAAGTAGTGGGTGGGGGAAGGGGGAAGAATGACCCAAACATTGTATGCACATATGAAAAAAAAAAGCTAATTAGTATTCCATTGAACGAATATACTACAACTTATTTATTTACCTGTTTCACAGATATATGTTGATTTTTTTCTCCCCAGTTTGGCCTGCTATGAATAAAGCTATTATGAATACTCTTGCACAAGTCTTTTCATTTCTCTTGGATAAACACCTAAGAGTGGGAATACTGGGTCAGAAGTCATGTGTGTATTTAGACCAACCATTGCACAGCTCCACAGAATTAAAGACCTCTATCTTAACCCCAGTCTCCTGCCCCATGGCCTTTCTAGGTTTCCAGAAAAAGACCACATTCAAATAAAACTTTCAGAAGACTGTCTTCAGGGCCTTGGTTTCTCATTTATGCCCCACACCATTTTACGATTGCTACTTTACTACCTCTTTCCCCAGTTCCTTGGAATAGAAATGAATCATCCAGGAAATGGCCTTGTCTCACACACACACACACACACACACACACACACACACACACACACAGAACAAACAGCCTCTCAAATTTTGCTACATTTGGCTTCTATATTTTTTTTCAATTCTATACCTATTCTTCCCTATTGTCCCTCTCTCTCCCTGTCTCTGGTCTAACATCTGAGTCCTTTGCTGGGCCATTCATTCTCACTTTAGAATTTATTCTTTTGGTGGTACTGGGGCTTGAACTCAGGGCCTCAGGATTGCTAGGCAGGTGCTCTACCACTTGAGCCATTCCATCAGCTGGACCAGCCCAGCTTTTCTTCCTTGGTACTAAAGGCCCTACAGAGGTACATATGGCCCACCACTGTAGCCTTAGCTTTGCCTGCCTGTCATGTACTTACAACACGGAATTGCTGACCTCCTTGCCTTTGCCCATCTGAGTGAAAAATGTGTCTCCTTTCTGCCCTCCAGTTTATTAATGCCTTTGCAAGCACAGATACATTCATGCTGCCTATGCTCCGAGAATAACATTGTGGGGCTGGCAGAGTGGCTTAAGTGGTAGGAGCGCCAGCCTAGCAAGCATGAAGCCCAAATTCAAACCCCGGTGCCACAAAAAAAATAAATAAATTTGTAAAACTAATAGCTGTCATTCTATAAAAAGCTGTAACAATAATTCTGTTTTATGAATACCTTAATTTGCTCAAGCCTATAATTCTAGCTGCTTGGGAGGCTGCGGTTCAAGGCCAGCCCAGGCAAGTAGCTCCCCAGACCCCATCTCCAAAAAGATCCAGAGCAAAATGGTCTGGAGGTGTGGCTCAAGTGGTAGAGCATCTGCTTTGTAAGCAGGAAGCCCTGAGTTCAAACCTCAATGCCCCCCCCACACACACACACACAACTGCTCAGTTGACGGATGTCTATGCATGCTATTTCCGAAGTGTTGCACTAAGAAGCAGTACGGTAAAAGTGCACTGTGTTTACACGAATGGATTTGAGCATAGTGGAGAGTATTTCTTAAAATTCCTCAAGGTGGATTTTCTAGGTCAAATTCTAGGTAGTTTTTAAGAGTACACTGACCCAGAGATTGCTGGGCTAGACTTTACCACTTAAGCCACGTCCCTAGTCCTTCTGTTTTTGAGAGCATCTAACTTTGCCCATGACCTCGAACTCTTGGTCCTCCTGCCTCACTCCACAGTAGGTGGGATTAAAGACATAGGCCACTACGCTTGGATGAATTTACTCTTCCAATACAATCCACCTTTGTTGTATTTGAATGTTAGACCACGTATGCCCATCACCAGACTGCATGTTCTTTGAGAGGAGGCACCTCATAGTATTCACGAATTGACCTTGAGTTAACAAATTATATAGCCTGCAGCGCAGTCTTTGGCTTTGAATGTAGCAGAGTCACTAAATATCTATTATAATTCGTTACCGACTAGCCTTGCTAACTTGTACTCAAGCTTTATGTTAAACAGCAAGACCTGCACTAGCCCTTATCCGTCTGTCACACTCTCCTTTCCCAGTAGCGTTCTCCCAGGAGCGGGAAGGGGGCGTGGCCAGCACTACGGGCCGCCCTACCTGCAATTTATTGGTTCAGCTTGACTTGACGCCCTTTACTACTGAGTCCCGCTGAAGCCACGCCCCCAGGCGGACAGCTGAGCCGGGAAAAGGCGTGGGCATTGGCACACCGGGCAGTCTTGGCGTCTGCTCTTGGTAGACTCGGGGCGAGCTTGAGGGCCGAGCTGGAGAGCCGGTGGGCTGTGGGGAGCGGGCTGAGTCTCCGTGCCAGTACGGGCGGCGACCAAGAGGCGCCCAAGCGAGGTGCCCCGGCTCTCAACAGGCCGGCGCCGCGCCCCGCCCTCTTGGCACGCAGGCCCCGCACGCGCTCGCGCACGCGCGCGTCGCGCCAGAACCTGGGTCGGCCGGCGGGAGCTGGGACTGGGCGGGCGCCGGCCTTGCTGCTGAGCTACAAGGGGAGGAGCTCGGGAGGCCACTGCGGCTGCCGAAAGAGAGGAGCATGTCTGCAACTCGAGCCAAGAAAGTGAAGATGGCCACCAAATCGTGCCCCGAGTGTGACCAACAGGTGGGCGCCTGGAGCGGGCGCGCGAGCGGCGGGGCGGGCGCGCGCAGGTGGGCGGCAGTTGCTCTGCTGCCGTTGGCTGCGCGGAGGCCGTGTCGCCAGGGTCCCGGCGGCCCAGCGGTTGGGTCGGCTGTGGGCCAGTGGTGGCGGCAGAGTCCGAGTCCAAGGCCGGCGAGGGCTTGCGGGAAAACGGCCTGGTTCGCCTGCCGGCAGTCAGACGAGCCAGTCCCTAGGTCCCGCCGGGCTTGCGTGGGGCTGTGGGGGGGCGTGGATTTGTCTGTGGGGACCGTCCGGAGTCGCCTCGCCGGCTTGGGTGACAGCGGTGGATCGTGGACGAGCTCGGCCTGGTCAAGCCTCCCGGGCACGCAGGGCGCCCACGGTGCGGAACTCCGAGCCCAGGCCCAGGCCCAAGCTCCTAGAGTCCTTCCTGCCATACGGGGTTGCTTTGTTCCCAATTGAGATGTGTCCCGTGGGTGTCCTTAGAAGGTCCCCACCTCGACCGGCGGTGCGGAAACCCTACAAAAGCGCCCGCACTATAGTGATGTTAAGTTTCTGCGAATTTGGGGATTTTCCTCCTAAATGTACTTACTATATTTGTATTGTTGCGTGATCGCGAGTCTTTTGTGTACTTTGTTGCTAATGAACACTACCGAGAAACGTCCACATTGAGGCTCTTCCCTTCTGGGCGCTGCTTATCCCACCGCTCCCAGTTTTCACTGTTGTAAATTTGACGTGCCTACTTTCCGATCTTTATTAAAATCGTATGTAGTTTTGTGAATTTGAAATGGTTCCTGTCTACATTGACTTCATGGTGTAAGAGTTGTAATTTTTTTCATTTTATGTTTCCTACATTTAAGCCTCATTTGTTACTAGAATGATGGACGTTCCTTCAAGCCTTATAGTGTAATGAGTTAAAACTCAATTAAAACCGCTCGTAAGGCCCTTATTTTATGCCAGCATGTGTATTTGGGTGCGTTTTTTTCCTTTTCCACTGAGTGATTTTGTTTTTTCAAAATAACTATCTCTCCTCCCCCTTTCTTTCTTCCTTTCCTTTTTTTTTTTTTTTCTTGTTCGTTTTACATTAGTAATTTGAAATGTCTGAAGACTTTTTTTTTAAGTAAGCAGATTAATGTATTCTTTAAGGAACAATCTTGTTGGATGATCAAATCCTGTAACAGAAAGCATGTTATATGTTTTATTTTGTATCATTTATGGGCAGTGGTAAAAATGCTGATCACAGAAAGGTTGTTACAGTTTATTGAGCTCTACCAGCATGCCATATAAAAACCAGTTTAGTCATGTTTTCCAAAGTGAAGCGTTACATTCATTCTTACCATTAAAATAAACGTTAAATTCCAACAAAATTGGGCTTTGCGATGTAATTCGTTTGGCAGGTTACTTAAGTGTTTCAATCATTTCCATTTATTTCAGTTAATTGTGCAGAAATGCAAGGTTTACATGCTATGTATTATGCATTCCAGTCTTTGTAGGGCACAAGTCATTACAAATCATGTTCTTGTTTTACTTGGCATAAAGAAAACTTTCTGGAAAATAATCTGTTTTTAATATCCTAGTTAAAGAGCAGAAAATAATAAATATTTAGGAGCCACTGAAGCTGTTCAGCAAAGATCATATTTGGAAAGATCCTATGTTTGTTATACATGCACATATGTATTCTTTTACTCAAAACCAACTATATCAGGTGGGTTGTTTAATGAACAGAAATGTATTTTCTCAAAATTCTGGAGGCTTGGAGTGCAAGATCAGGGCATGTTCTGGTGAGGGTCCCTGAATTTAAAGATGACTGTGTTCTGGACAGCCATGTGACACAGAGAGAGGGCAAACTCTTGTTTCATTATAAAGTCACTAATCTCATTATGAGGCTTCTATCTCATCTAAACCTAATTATTACTTTGTGATCTTTTATTCATGTATTTTGGGAGGGTACTGGGTATTAAACTCAGGCCTAGTGATTACTAGACAAGTAATTGAGCCACCCCAGAATTCTGATTATCTCTTGGACCTCATCTCCAAATATATTCCATCACATATCTCCCCTCACACTGAGAGATAGAGCTTCAGTCTGTGAATTGGGGAGTGGGGAAACACAGTTCAGTCCATAGCATGCTAGTAAATAATTTTACTTGTTGGTTTCTTTTGTCTTTTGTTCAGAATACTTGAGAATGTAACATACATGATGACAAATTAAAACTTGGTGATTTAGGTAGGTGTGGTGACATACACCTGTAATCCCAGCTACCGTGGAGGGGAATATCAAGTTCAAGGTCAGCCTGGGCAAAAAAAGTGAGAACCTATCCCAGAAACAAAGTAAAAAGCAAAAGGGCTGCAGACATAGGTCAAGTGGTAGAACACTTGCCTAGGAAGCATGAGAAGACTGAGTTCAATCCCCACTAGTGCAAACCCAGGGCCTTGTGCATGTTAGGTAAGCACTATATCATAGCCCTACATCCCCAGCCTTTTCCTAAAGTGATTTTTCTCTTCATAAAACTAATTGAATTGAAAATACTAGATTAAATTTGGCTTTCTATTTAAAAGTATAAGCTAATTTTAGTTATAAACTGGAAAAAATTATAATCAAGAAAGACATTTTCTAAACATTACATTATAGACTGTTGCCATGACTAAGTTATCTAACAAACATTGAATTAGAATTTACATATAGTTAGAAACATAAAAGTAAAACCTTTAAAGTTCTAGGAGATTTCCCCAGCTGACTAAATTTGCCTATCCTATGTGCTTACCTTTTAAAAAACAGGTATAGAGAGGCAAACAAGAAAAAGCTAAATGTTCAGCTGCTTTATGACCTCTCTTGCAGGACTCTTTTAAAGATATACTTCTGCACTATACCTAACTACCAGTGCTTCTCAGTTTTTCAAGGGGGTTTCATATCCATTGGCCACTCAAAATTATAAGCCATTTTATATGTATTACTATTCAAGATTCTTGCCAGTTTTCTGGTGTCTTTTGTGTATATTTTGTTTTGCCTTCTTTTTTTTTTAATAGAGCAATCTTTTTTCCATTTATAGGAAATTTTATGTGACAGGTAATTGTGTCTGCTGTGGGTTTGATTCTCTTAGTAAAGAATAAGTCTCTCCTTATTTGTGGGTTACATTTCCAAAATTTCCCAGTACATGGTACCCAATCCTGAATGTGTTGTTTTTTTTCTTACACATGTATGCCTATGGTAAAACTTAATTTATAAATCAGGCATAGTAAGATATCCATAACTAAATGTAGAACAATATATTGTAGTAAAGTATGTGAAAAGTTGAGTGAGAGTGTGAGCATGTAGTATATGTGAATGTTGTCTCAAGATATCTTATTGTACTATATTCACCCTTCTTGTCAAACTTGGGGAACTAAAAAACCCCAGAAAGTGAAACTGGTTAAGGTGGGAATACTGTAAATGAGTTCTCTGTAATATGGTTATTTTAGGGCTTTTTAAAAATCAGTGCATTAATCTGGGACCAAGGATTAGTTTTATGCAATATTTTAAAAATACTTTTACTTTTAAAACATACAAACAACCTAAGTACACTTTTCAAGGAATTAATTGATAAGCCACAAGTAGCTAGTACTTGGATTTATTTTTCCCATTTTTAAATCCTGAAAGTATAGCATTAGAACATTCGTTACTATTATCTTTAAGGGAAATTCAGTGTATTTGTATAAAATCCAAATTATATTGTAATTAATGAGATTAATATTCAAGTTGCCAACCTATTTCATAATTCTTTTTACAGGATCTGAGTTGTGTTGGTAGGTGGTTGTGTGTATATTCTGTTCCTGTTTCCCCTCTCCTCATCCCCAAAACTGTGGGAGACCGGGTTTGGAAGTGTTTCTGTTTGTAAATAGGACTTTTTAGACAGAATTAGCTCAGACACATGAAGGGTTCTTGAGTGGAACTCAGTAAGTTAACCTATCAATTGAATTAGTGCTTGTGCATCTGTGTCTCAAAGCCAAATGTGCATTTCTCATCTAACTGTAGTACTCTAATTATTCTGGATGTAAGTCAATATAATTTTTCTTGTATATGACAGATTCCTAAGTTCAAATGTATTAGGTTCTAGTAACTGGAAGAAAACGCTTGCTGGATTAGCAAAGGAGCTGTTGAATAAGAGCATCACGCTTCTGTGGGATTTTTTTTGGATAGCGTTAGTTTAAAACAGTTTACATTACCATAGATCCCCTATGATATGTTTAGGTGTAAAGGAAATGAGTTTGGTTTCTATGAAGATGTGAAATTTTAAAAACAACTGTATGTACTTTGAGCAGATTTTAAAAAGCATAGCATTTTACATTTACCATTATGGATTGAAGTGATCTTACCACATTCTTAATAAAGCAAGCTATTAGGCATACCTTTTTAATAGACTTCATTGTTATGTCTCTTAAATGCAAATTAGAGATCTTGTGTTCAGGATTTTTATGCAAAGAAAAAGAACTCTGCCACAATTTCAATTTGGCTTGATTGTGTGGAGTATATTCTAGAACATGAGGCAGTCTGTACATACATGGGTAAAAAGCTTTATAATTAAAATTCAGCTTCAGTGGAACTGGCAAACGGAGTTTATCTTACAAAGAGAACTGCAATTATCTGCTATTTGGGGAGTATTTTTAAAGGTTAATATCTGGTTTTTGGTGAAATGTCTTGATTCAGAAGATTATTAACTTCTAATAATAATGAGTGGTAATAGTGGTGAATCTAAAAAAAATTTCCATGATTTTTATAACCACATTTGTCTTAAAAATATTTATAGTCATGAAGTAGATAAAGAACTAAAAGTATTTTGGTCCTTCAACTATACTTTCCTCCTCAAACTGCTGATTGTGAACTCTTCTTGTGTCAGGAATAATACTGGTATCTTCTCTCATGTTAGAACCCTGATTTGTTTTTGGTTTTTCCCATTTTATCATCAGTAGTCAGTTTGGGCCTGACTCTTGTTTTTCCTATTTGTGAAACATCCAACAGATCTACATTTTCTCCATTTCCATTCTCACTATTCTAGTTGGGCTCTCATAATCTTTTGCTGGGATTACTTAATGATTCTTAACCACTTTCCCTTTTACAATTTGTTCTGTAACATAAACTGCTATCAAACTACCATTTTAGGAAGACTACATTTTTTCCTGCCTGCCTTTCCTGGCCCTGATCCTGTTAAGGTTTTCTGTTTTCTCTTGTATCTGTACCTACTTACATATTATTTATGGTATTGCTATAGTAAGGTATCCATGGTATTGTAAGCACTAAGAGAACTGAGTATGTATATGACATTCCTATTTCATATAATTTGTTGTAAGGAGGTAGGGTTTAAGCAAACCTGTGGCTCCTGTTTCAATTAATATATTCATTTGAGGATTTTTTCTTTTTCTTTTTTTTGTGGCACTGGGGTTTGAACTCAGGGCCTACACTTTAAGCCACTTCACCAGCCCTTTTCTTGTGTGTGTGATGGATTTTTTCAAGATAGGGTCTCTCGAACTATTTGCCCGGGCTGGCTTTGAAGTGCGATCCTCCTGATCCTTGCCTCCTGAGTAGCTAGGATTACAGGAGTGAGTCACCAGCAGAGACTACATAAATACTGAGAAATTTAACAGTAGAAAGAATAACATAGTTTTTTTTCTTTTTTTTCCCTGCAGGTTCCTGTTGCATGTAAATCATGTCCTTGTGGTTACATATTTATTAGCAGAAAACTTTTAAATGCCAAACATTCAGAGAAATCACCACCATCTACAGGTAATTGTGAAAGCTTAACACATTTTTAGCTTCTTATTTCTTATTTGTTTATTTATCAGTACTGGGAATTAAACCCAGGGTCTTGAGGATGCTAAAGCCAGAACTTTTACCACTTGAGCTTGATGTAGAAATTTATAGTTAATTTTTATGGATTTAATATTTACCTTTTTTTAAGTTAAAAATTTAAATCTTGAGGGTTGGGAATGTAGTTTAGTGGTAGAGCACCTGCTGAGCATGCTTGAAGACCTGGGTTTGATCCCCAGATCAACACTTACAAAACAATAGCTGGAAATCAGCTTAAAACATTGACTCATTCCATTTAAAGATTAACTCCCTTCTAATGTTGATAAAGTATATAATTTAAAATATTTTTGTCTATTTTAAATTTATTTAACAATCATGAAAAATAGCTTAATAATATAATTTTACATTGAGTTAATTGGACATACAGTGTCCAATTTATAGTGTACAGTTTGATAAGTTTTGACAAATGTAACACAAGTCAGTCATCACAATCAATTGTGAACATTTTTCATTCTGAAAAGTTTCATAGTTCACCTTTGGAATTTCTGCTTCCTACTGACTCCATTCCAAGTAACCACTGCTGCTTTCTATTACTACTCAGATGAGTGGAGTCATGCAGTATGTGCAATACTCTTTTTGTCTGACTTCTTTCACTGAGCATAATTATTTAAGATTCAGTTCATTCCTTTTATTGCTTAGTAGTATTCTTTGTGTAGATATGCCTCAGTTTGTACTTCACCTGTTGGTGCATAATAGTTTGTTGTTGGTTGTTACCCCTGCCCCCATGCTGGTAAAATTTGCAACAATTTTAAAGTTTTGGTCTTTTTTTTCTTCCTCCTTCCTTCCTTTTTTCCTTTCTTCCTTCCTTCCTTCCTTCCTTCCTCTCTCCCTCCCTCCCTTTCCCTCTCTTCTTTCTTTGCTGGTGTTTGAACTCAAGGTCTCACACTTGCTAGGCAGGCACTTGCCACTTGAGTCATGCCCGACCCTTGTTTGTTTGAAACTAGTGATTGTGGAAAAATGTAACTGGGTTTGGTATGAATATAATTTTTATTGGTTATTTATCACAATTCCCTGTTTGAGAATTTCTAGAACATAATTTTGACCTGGCACCAGTAGCTCACACCTGTAATCTAGCTACTCAGGAGGCAGAGATCAGGAAAATCGCAGTTCAAATCCAGTCCAGGCAAATAGTTCATGAGACCCTATTGTTGCTGGAAATTATGAGCTGAGATATGAGTCTCTGAGGCAGATTAGCAGGAAGCAACGTTTATTGTGCCGGCACAGACCCAGAGGACTTGTGTCCAAAGGCTGAGACCCGAGAACAAAGGAGTCTCACCTTATATACCCTTGCAAGCAGGTTACAGAAGCAAAAAGCAAAGCCCAACCCACATATGGCTGCATGTGACTTCATTGGCTATTTTATTTCCCCAGTGCTATGTGACCATCATATTTCAATTTTTTAAATTTTATCTCTCTGCTTTGCCATCCCCTCCCCATCTCATCATTCAAACACAGCCTGTCTGTTTCTTTTCTGGCCTCCCCTTTCTTACTACATTATTACCCCCTTTGATGCTCAGACCCACCCAGGGTCAAAGAGCATCATCTTCATCTAGGGGTTTGTATTTCCATAGCATCATTACATGTGCAGCCATTTTTCTTTCTATAATGGCCTCCATTGGGATCCTGTCCTCTCCAAGTCTCATGGGCAAGCTTTTTCATTCTGTCTATGATCTCTTTTATAACCTTTTTTTTTTTATCATTAATCTGTAAGCAGCAGTTGTTTAGGTTAAATTTTAACAGTTATTAATTTGAGGTGCATGAGACTTCCAGGGTCAAGGCACTTTTTATCTATCCTTACGCCAATTACATGTCCCCATGTCCAATCAGATGGCTTTAAGTACAATGAAATTTATAGGGTTACAGGTGCCGTGGGTACAGTCGGGACAGCTTTCCCCTTGTGAAGGAGGGCTGCGTTCCCTCTGCTATGTGGCCCATGAAACACAACCCCAGTAAGGACAATAATAAGAACCCACATCATCACATGGCCAAGAATTGTCTCCCCAGAACATATACTTATCATGTGATGTATAGGCTCTTTCTGAAGTTAGGCCCTCATAGCCATAGCCTATACCTCCATATCCACCCTTGTCTATGGCTGCACATGCATCAAAGAGCATTGACGCTGGTTTATCAGGGCTAAACACCTGGGTGCAGCTGACAAGGTTCCCAGGATTGTGGACTCGCCTGATCTGTAACCATTGTTCCTGAGGGTGGTAAGTGGGGTTGAAGCAGATATGCTGATTAATATAGGAACACATTGAATAGATGGTATGGTTGTGAGTGCATGACCCAATGACAGTGCCTGCACAAGAATAGTAAGTATGGAATAGCAAAGTCCTAGTGACAACATTTCCTGCCTGAGTAGTATGCATACATAGGTCACAGGAGGAGGGCTCTGAGGCCACAAAGGGAAACCACATCAGTAACAATAAACAGTAATTATGTATCCTTCCCAAAAGAGACAGAAGAGAGCAAATAAAAACCTTTTATCATGAGTCCAATCAGCGGGGACAGTTTCTGCCAAACCTATGGCAAAGATTATGGTGAGAATTCCAGCAACAGTTACAAACAAGGGGTGACAGTGCATCACAGTCTAATTACAAAAACAGACTGATTGTCCCGTTGCAGAGTCAACTCCTGAAGTTTCTGCCATGAGTTGACTAGTCAGCTTCCAGAGAGTGACTAGAGTAGGGCTGTCGTCCTGCCATTCTTGGTCCATTGTTTCCTGGGAAGTGGAGTCCTGCTGAGGGAGTGTACTCAGCTTCCAGAGGGTGATCCTACATGGTGAAGCTGGATCAGGGATGCACTCCCACATGAGAGAAGCTGGTTTGACTCGACTGTGGTAGATCCAAGGAGCAATCTCTGCTACTTTAACTGCGGTGGGAGTAGACAAAATAACAACAAAAGGGCCCCTCCAATGGGGTTTTCGTGGTTGGATATTTTATTTTATTTTATTTTTTATCCAAACAGTATATTTTTTTTTAATACTGAGTAGAATTACCTTGGCAACAATATACTGTTAGTATATATGTCCAAGAAAACTCATTGTTTAAAAAAGTTAAAACCATCATCTCTAAGTATCAAAGGACATGTTTAGAGCAGTAAAAATATTTTGTCTCTATTTAAGTAGAAGACTCTGTCTAAACATATGAGTTTGTGTCTAGAAGGACTTTAGTGCCAGATAGCCACACATGCATGAGAACCATTTCTTTAATCCTCTCGGCCTTGGTTATTTTTGAGAGGTCTGGCACCAGTGACTCCATTGGAACTTTGATGGCATTACCCCCTTTGTCTTCAAATTGCTTGTTTCTGAGCAGTCTCTTCTGAAGATCTGTCTTCCATCCAAGTATTAACAAGGCCTGACCCTGCTTAGCTTCTGAGATCAGATGAGATTGAGTACATTCAGGGTGGTATGGCCATAGACTGAAGACCTTTCTTAATTGGTTGCTTTTTCCTGGATTTTGTTTGCGGAGGAGGATAATGAACAGATCAGGTGGGAGTCAGTGCCAGGTAGACCCTTTTGGCCAAATTAAAGCAACAAGGAGGCTTAGAAGGAGTGGCTCTTAAGCAGTAGGCTTCTAGACAAAATCTAACAAAAGCAGATGTCTAAAAAAGCTAACCTGGTTGACACACAAATAGTTATTAGAGTCATTTTTCTACGGACTTGATTATAAATGCCCCAGAATGATGAGAACTATAATGACAAAAACTTAAGAGTCATGGTTAAAATTTTGATGGACAATTTAGCAACTAGCAGAACAGTATATCAGTGCCATTAACCTTTTGTTACTGTGTTTATCTAAATTTTGTATTTTTGAAGGCTTGAAAAACATAAATATATTTAATACATTGGAACCAGCAACAGCATCACAGCTCTATAGAGGTTTTATATATATATATATATATATATATATATATATATATACATATATATATATATATATATATATATATATATATATATACATATATATATATATATATATATATATATATATATATATATATATATATATATATTAGTTTAGTTGTTGCTCTTGAAGTAAAACCTTAAATTTTTTCATCAGTTTGGGGAAAGAACAGTAAACGCAGATAGCCCAGTCACAGACACATATAGGGTACCAACTGTATTAGAATCACCCAAGGCAGCAGTTGTTTAACCATGAGGTCATCTAGAAAGTTTTACATAAACTGTTAGGAAATAAGAGGCAGGGAAGAGGCAGAGAGATGTCTCAAACATAAGTACAGGGTTTATTGTTTAAGTAGGAGCCCTGTGGAGAGAGTCCCCAGCAAGAGAGCTAGAACCCATTACCATACACAGGCTTGGACTAGATAAAGGGGGCTAGTGGAAAAGTACCAGGAAGGTCACTAAGGGATATTATTGCTGGGCAACCAAGAAAGATAAGTTGTAGTTAGGTCACTGCCCAACTGTCCTTGGCTTTCATCCAGGGAGATAAAGGTAAGCTATCTGTAAGTGGCTATCCTCATTGTTAACCCTAACATAAACCAACTCTTAAGTGAACATGACTTAGTTACCTTAGTAGTCAAAACCCTGACAAAAATCACCAGAGAGCACAGGTAAATATGGGGACTAAGTGTCGAGTTAGGAAACATAGTGGCCAAGAATCATAGCTCAGATGTTGATAGGGGATCACATCCAGATTGTTGACATTAACATATGGCTCATGACTTACAGCAGGATCCCACCAACCTATAGTTAATGGAGCCCCTCTAAAATAATAGGCCCAATCTGGTCATCCCAGGCCAAAATTTCCCTCTGTCCAAAATGTGGAAGGAGTAGGACTAACATCTCTACTTTGTTGAGTCCAATAAAAACTGGAGGACTTGACTCTTAGTGTAGTCCTCCTTTTGAGTTTACATAAGTAAATCTGTCTTAACCCTCATATCAGCGCTGCCTCTTGTTTTTTTGTGTTTTAATAAACTCTTGTTGTCTTGCCAGATTTGTGGATTAACCTGTTGCACCAAAAATTCCTGACAGTTATCTCAATAAAACAAAAGCCATTTTAAGACAATTTTTTGTAAATGTTATCAAGAACAATACAATATTTTAAAGATAGCCTTGTTGTTATGAGCTTAGAGAAATGTTTTAGTTTAACATTAGTACATTAAATTTTGACCTTACAAAACCTTTAATGTAACTGTTAGATTTTAGTCAACTTAATCACTTACATAAGCATATATAAGATCCATCTTTTCATGACAACTTATTTTGTATCTTTGTGACAACTTAATATGTACCCTGGGGGAGCTTTATCCTTTCTTGTTTTTTTGAGACAATTTTGAGGACAAACCTTTTATTTTTTTTTATATAACCTTCTTTTAAAAATCCAAAAGTATTTTTACCTTTTATTTTTAAAGACTATATCCTTAATACTTTTTAAACATTTTTGTTATTTGTTGAAAATAACTCATAAAATCTTTTAACTTAGAGCCTTGTTTTGTATGACAAAGCAAGAAAGAAAGCAATCTTGAAATTATTTTTGTATAAAAGCAATTTATAGACACCCCATTTGTTAATAGACCCATGTGTTATAAGAGAGAGTTAAATTCCAGATTGTATTTATGAAAGAATGAAACATGTGAAGGTCATTTCTTTAACTACCCAAATTCCAGGATTGCTGCTGCAGGCTGTCACTCCCCTTTTCTTTTTTCTTTTTTTTTTTTCCTGGCCTAATCCAGAAAAAATCTCATCTTAGTGAGATCTGATTGAAGTAAGTTTGATAACCTGTTTTCTTAAAAGTGGAATAGAACTGAGTAATCATTTTTCCATTGACTCTATAATAAGAACTGTTCTCACATATGTACATGGAAGCAAAACTAGGAATCTCCCTATATAGCTATCCTTACCTCAACTAGCAAAAACCCCTGGTCCTCTTTATTAATGTTTATACTCTCTCTTCAAAAAAATTAGAGACAAGGGCAAAACAGTATCTGCTTGGAAGTGAGGGGGTGGGGGAAAAAGGAGGGGGCGGGGGGGGGAAGGAGGGAGTAATGATGACATAATCATTGTATGCACATATGAATAAAGGAAATTAAAAAGAACTGTTCTCAAGATGTTTACATATTTATGTGTAAAAAGCCTAAACAGTTTATAACAGAGATCTTTATAATAAATACCCCGGGTTTTTTTTTTTTTGTTACCTTGAGTATCATATTAACCTTACAGCAGCAGTTTAAGAACCATTTTGAAGACGCTTACACATACATGCATACTGTGAGCACACCATTAGATGGTTGCATAATCTGATCAGCCATTAGCAAGGGAAACATAAGCATCTCATGACTTTCTCAATATCAGACCAAGCTTACTGCACCATTCTTTGGAACAGTTTTGTTTTGTTTTTACCAGCAACAGTCAAAGTTGCTCTTTTTTTCACCCTTTTAAGTAGGTTCTCCCTGTTTATGTTCTCTAGAAGTGAAGATACCAGCAAGTTCAGTATTTGTGGCATATTTTAATAATCCTAAATTGTTTTCTGTTTACTTTTAAGACGTAAAAACTCAACTGAAGGAGTGTATTAAACCTTTCATCCTTTTATGTCCCCAAACATTTTATAACATTTTATCTTTTCTCTCTCTCTTCCCTCTCCTTTCTCTCTGCAGAAAGGAGAAGACCTCATCCCAATTTTATTTCTATTCCTCCATTTCCTCCTCTCTATATTCACAACCCTTCTGCAACATTCCTTTTCTTTTAAGTCAGACCAGATCTTATGTATCAGGGCAACTCCATCCTTCATGTGCTAATTTTTGTAAGAGCTCAGTTAGTGCTGAGTCTCACTCCTCCTTCAGGATGCTCATTTTAGGTGAAGATGCGCAAACTGGGGCACCAAAGCTATCCATCAAGACTGGAAGACTCTGATTCCTCCTCAGTCCACTGAATAAATTGCCACCTGAATTTAAATAAACAAGAGAGTCTGGTTTTTGAAGACCAATTTCAGCCTCTTTGCTTTTCCCATTCTCCTAGGTGTTAGATGTTTTTTTACAATTACTCTGTAATCTTCATTAACCATAGTTTTATGTAGTGACCTTTTTGGGGCCATCCTACACCAAGAGCAGGCCAGTCTATTTCACAAAGAACCTTGAGTTTGTTAGGAGTCGAGTTAACTCCATAATCTTCATTAAATCCCTTTTTAAAGTTTTTAACCATACAGTCCAAGGGAATGTTTTTACTCTAATTTCCACCTATCTCTTTCCATTTCCAGATGGCAGGACAGACACAGAGGGGAAAGGGTTTTGGAAAAGCACTCACTTTCTTCTTCTGTTCCCTTCGCTGGGACTTAGGCAACTCTTTGACCTTAGTGAGTCCATATAAACCCCAGACCTTAGGGTCACCCTTGACCTTATGAGTTCACCACAGAACTGAGGATTGGGACTCCTCACTCACTTCGCAGCTGGACTGCGTCTCAGGCTCGCATTTTCATATACTCTTACACAGCACAATACTTCCACCCTGCTCCCTAAACCTGAGAGACACCGCTTCACCTCAACAGGTGGTTACTAGCAGTTTCTGGGAGGTGATCAATCTCCCTTTCTGCCTCCTGAGTCAGACCTGAATTTGAACCCAGGTTCTTACAGTACAAAGAGCATTGCTCCTAAGTTGGTTCCTGCGCCTCAGTGGGTTCCATTCTGCATTTGAGGCCTTCACCCTGACTCACCGGGAGGACAAATTCCCCCCTCCGGATCAAGCCATCCATTGGCACCTGGTGGGATCTCCTCCCAGTGATCTGGGGGATGCACCCCAGTGACAAGGGAAGTAATAACTCATCATCTCCCATAATCCCAGATGAGCCCCCAAGTAATGTTGTGGGAAATTATGAGCTGAGATATGAGTCTCTGAGGCAGATTAGCAGAAAGCATCGTTTATTGTGCTGACACAGACCCAGCAGACTTGTGTCCAAAGGCTGAGCCCCGAGAACCAAGGGGTCTCACCTTATATACCCTTGCAAGCAGGTTACTGAAGCAAAAAGCAAAGCTCAGCCCACATATGGCTGCATGTGACTCCATTGGCTATTTCATTTCCCCAGTGCTATGTGACCATCATGTTTCAGTTCTTTAAATTTTATCTTGTTCGATGAAATTTCTTAAAGATAAGATTTACCTTAGACAATCTATACCATGTAGGAAATTTTAAAAGTATATTCAAAGCAAAATCAACACATGGGCTATTTATTGTACATATTTGTTTGGCATAGCATAATAATTTAATTCATGTAGGTAATGTATAATGACCAAATTAAGGTCATTTCCATCGTCTCAAACATTTATCATTTCCATGTGTTGGGAACCTTCATACTCCTGCTTATTTTGAGATATGTTGTAAATTGGTGTAGACTACAGTTACCCTTCTATAATTCTTCCTACCAACCATATTTTGGTACCTATTACTATTTAACCTTTTTCTATGCCCCCTCCTCCTTGCCCTTCCTGGTGACCTTCTTAATGAACACTGTTCTACTCCTTTCTTATGAATAAGTTGACTTTTTTAGCTTTCACATATAAGTAACAACATGTGGTATCATCTTTATGAGCCTGACTTACTTCAGTTAATGTGATCTCCTCCAGTTCCATCTACATTGCTGCAAGTGACAGGATTTTATTCTTTGTAATGACTAAATTATATTCCATTGCCTATCCTAAATTGATAATTTATTCATCCATTCATGGACACTTGGGTTGATTCCAAGATACTGATTATCAATAGTGCTACAATAAACAAGAGAATGCAAGTATCTCTTTAATATGTTAATTCACGTGAATATATGTCCAATAATGGATTTGCTGGATCCGAGCAAAATATGGTACAGTATGATACAATTCTGTTTTGTTTTGGGGGGTTTTTGGTTGTACTGGAGTTTGAACTCAGGGCATTGTGCTTGCTAAGCAGGTGCTCTACCACTTCGGCCTTTTTTTGCTTTAGCTTTTTGGATAGGGTCTTACATTTTTGCCTGGGTCCTTAATCCTCCTACCTACAGCATAGGCATTCACCATCACCCCTCCTTGTTTGAGATGGAGGTCTTGCTAACTTCCCCAGGCTAGCCTGGAACCACAATATTCCTTTGTAGCTTCTCAAGTAGCTGGGAATGAGCCACACCTCCAACCCTAGTTTTAGTTTTTTTGAGAAAACTCCATAGTGGCCAGTTTAATTTATATCTCACCAACAGTATGTGAGTTCTTTACATCCTCACCAGCATTTGTTACTTTTTGTCTTTTTGATAACAGCCATTCTAACTTGGGGTGAGATGGTATCTCATTTTTATTTGCATTTCCCTGATGATTTGTGATATTGAGCATTTTTATATACTTCTGGCCATGTTATGTGTTCATTTGAGAAATGCCTACTCAGATCATTTGCCTGTTTTTAAAACTCAGATTTGTTTTCTTGCTGTTGAGTTTTTATGATTTTTGATACTAATCTCTTGTTCAATAGTTTGTAAATATTTTATTACATTCAGCAACTTGTCTTTTCACTTTGTTGATTTCCATTGCTGTGCAGCAGTGTCGTAGTTTGATATAATCCCATTTGCCTATTTTTGCTTTTGTTGCCTATGCTATTGGGGGTCTTATTAAAAAAATCAGTTGGGCACAGTGGCTCACACCTGTAATCCTAAACACAGATTAGGAGGATTGTAGGTTGAAAAGGGGAGCAAGACCACATCTCAACAAGCTGACCTGCAGTGGTGTCTCATTCCTGTCATGAGAGCTGTGCCAGAGTTAAAAGTGGAGTGATCATTGTCCACTCCCACCTCTGCCAAAGGCAAGATCTTAACTGAAAAATAAAAGCCGAAAAAGGCTGGAGGTGTGGCTCAAGTGGTAGAGGCAAGCACAAGGATACAATGTCTTGCATTGTTTCTCCTGTTGCTTTCTTTTAGTAGTTTCATAGTATCAGGTCTTTGATCTAATTTTTGTATATGGTGAGAGGTAGGGATCTAGTTTCATTCTTTTGCACACGTATGGCCCCAGTTTTCCCAACACTACTTACTGAAAATACTATCCTTCCATTTACATTCTTGGGCACCTTTTTTGAAAATTGGATTTTTTTGGATTAATTTCTGGGTTCTTTATTCTGTTTCCTTACTCTGTTACTTCTGTGCCAGTATCATGCTGTTTTGGTTACTATATTTTTATAGTATATTTTAAAGTCAGATGTGGTGATACTGTTAACAGCTCTGGTACAGTCTGTGATCAGTAGACTTCCAAATTCTTTGTCCTGTGTGGAAGAATCCATGACAGGACACATGGGTATAAATGGAGTTTATTAAAAGTTAGGGAAGGAAAAACAAAGTGGAGCATGGTGGGGCCCAGATGGAATCTGGAGGCCAAGAGAAGGTGCTTCTGCTCTTCAGGTGCTTTTAAAAACTATAATCACCTATGGGAATGGGAGAACCAGGTGATTGCCATCCAATAATCAACGAGTGGGAAAGGACATGGGCAGTTCTGACCCAGTGAGGGAGTTTCCTGAGCCAAAGCATGGTTAATATAAAATGTAGAACTTTTCTATGAGTCCTGAACTTTCCCTAATTTTAGCCTACCTCAATACCTTTAGCTTCATTCCCTTTACTCAGCATTACTTTGGCTATTCAGGCTGTTTTGTGGTTCCCATGAATTTCATGGGGTCCCCCCCCCTACTTTTTCTATTGTGATGAACAATGCCATTGGTATTTTGATGGGGATTGCATTTAACCTGTAGATCACTTTGGGTGATAAGGCTATTTTAACAACATTAATTCTTCTAATCCATGAATTTGGAATGATTTTTTTCATATTTTTGTGTGTGTCCTTTTCAGTTTTTTGAAGTGCGTTACAATTTTCATAGCAGAGCTCTTTCTCTTCCTCAGTTAAATCTGTTCCTATTAAATTTATAATTTTTTAAAGATTTTGTAGCAATTATGAATGGGATTGCTTTCTTGATTTTTTTTTTTTAGCAAGTTTGTTACTGGTATATAAAAATGCTGCTGTTTTTGTTTGTCAATTTTGTATCCTACAACTTTATTGAATTTGCTTATCAGTTCTAACAGTTTTTTAGTGGTGTTTTTCTATATATAAAATCATCTGCACACAAGGATAATTTGATTTCCTCTTTTCCAATTTGGATGCCCTTTCTTTCTTTTGTCTAATTGTTCTTGCTAAGACTTTAATACTATGTTGAACAAGAGTTATTTCCAGATATTCTTATTTTATTCCAGGTCTTAGAGGAAACACACTTTCTTTTTCTCATTCAATATGATATTGACTGTAAGTTTGTCATATATAGTTTTTATTGTGTTGAGGTGTGTTCCTTCTATACCTTGTTTGCTGAGTTTTTATGTTGAAAGAATGTAAATGAGAATAGTCTAATTTGCAGGCCATTACAGTTTATCAAGTGCTTAATGACTACTGCAAGTAGGATCTAGAACATTTGTTATAAGTCAGTTAAGAGAGTTTATAGAAGAAATGAAAATTGTTAATATGTATCTTCACTAATAATCAGGGAATTGCAGTTGAAATGAAATGTCATTCTTTCTGAATTTTTAAGTACTTTTGTGAATATGGCAGAATGGGTACTGTAATACTGTTGGTGACATAACTTGGCAAAGCTTTTTTGAAGAGCAATCCAAAGTAGTTTGTTAGCTAAGTGTAGTGGTATACCCCTATAATCTCAACTACTCAGGAGGCAGAGGCAGGAGAGAGTTTGAGGCCAGCCCAGTCCGCACAAAGTTAGTGAGACCCTGTGAAAACAAAATGCAGGTTCAAGTGGTAGAGTGCTTGCCTACCATGGGTGAGGCCCTAGGGTCAGTCTCCAGTACTGCAATAAATAAACTAGTTATTAAAAAGTTTTAAATGCACCTAACCTTGAATCTAGAATTCTCTGTGAATAGGTATGTAACTTAGAGAATCTAATTGTTTGAATACACAAAATATTTGGTAGGATTTTCAAGGCAACACAAATAAGTTTTTAGTAAACCAGATGCCACAGTATGAGAATGCTTGAATAAAATAGGGCATATCTTTTTAGGGAGCAGTATGTAATAATTAGAAAGAATGATACAGATTTTTGTGTAGACATGGAAGTCTCTAAAATAATTTAAGAGAAAAAGGGAATTAAAAATACTTGTGGTGTAGACGCATTTTTTTTTAAGTGTCTGCACAATAATGTGTGCGTGTGTGTGTGTATAGTGCTTGGGATGGAACCAGGGCTTTGAACCTGCTATGGAAGTGCTTTCCCATTGAGTTATACCCAAGCCCTACAAAATACTTTTTACAGGTAAGGGCTACTTATTTATTTATTTTTGGTCCTGGGGTGGAACCCAGGACCTTGAGCATGCTAGGCAAACCCTGTATCATGCTTTTTGTTGTTGTTGTTGTTCTTGAGAACCTAGGGCCTCATGCATGCTAGGTAAATGCAAGTTTAAAGTTAAAATTAATTTTGGTGAGAGGAGCATTTGAGTGTTATTTTATAAATATAACTGTTAAGAAATGCTTTTTTTTTTTTTTACAAGAACCTAGAACTTCAGGCAATTATTATTCTTCAACACCTTTCCAAGGAGTTTATTGGATTTTTTTTTGTATTGAAATAGAGATGAGTTTTTAAAAGTAGTGTTTTTGTTCATTTAGGATTTCATTTCTAAATTGAATGGTTGACTGAGAGTTTAAAAAGTAGCTTTGAGCCAAGTGTCAGTGGCTCTCGTCTATAATCCTAGCTACTTGGAAGGCTGAGATTGAGAGGATCATGCTTCAAGGTCAGCCCGAGCAAATAGTTTGTGAGACTCCATCCCAAAATAACCAGAGAAAAATGGAGTGAGGTGTAGCTCAAGTGGTAGAGCACCTGCTTTGCAAATGTGAAGCCCTGTGTTCAAATCCCAGTCCCACCCACCCCCCCCCAAAAAAAAAGTAGCTTTGAAGGCCAGAGGGTGTATATCAGTGATAGAGTACTTGCTCTGGGTTTAGTCCCCAACACCACCAAAAAAATGTAAAGCATCCTTGAAATTAAAATTGCCAATTTGGTTTTTTGAGACAGGTTCTTGCCTGTGTAACTCAAAATGACCTCAGCTCCCAAGTACTGGGATTACGGCCATAAGCCACCACTCCCAGTACCAGAGAAATTTCTTTAAAAGGTATTAAAGGAAGCATCATATTTCTTAGAATTGTGACTATCTGTACTGTGGACCAAAGAGCTAGTTACTAGTTATTTCATCAAATGTTTGGTTAACTATGAATATTAAGAGAAGTATTAATTAACTAAGATTGTCCTACATCTTTTAATTTGGTTTTCCAGATGGGAGTTCTCAGTGGTTTATCAGGGGTCCCAGTTTGCATTTAATAACGGTGGTCATACATTTTTCCTTTCTAAAATTTTAATTATAAGACCTATAGAATAAAAGTAAACTAAGGAGCTACGCATCGATTATAGACTCTAAAGTTGAAGAGAAAGATTTAAGACCAGTTAAAACTTGGAATTTCCTATTAGTATTTTACTATTGTCTATAGGTATATGCTTTAGGGTAAGCTTAGTCCAATAAATAATCTCCCCATTTTTTATTGCTAGAAGGAAAATGATTAAGTCTAAACTCACTTTTCAAATTATTCTTTAAGGTAATTTAGTAGGCAGTGATTGATAGGTAAGCAAAGAAGTCTAAAAATGATAGATTTACTTTAGTTTTCTTTTAAAAAAATGGAGATTCCAGTACTTGGGACACTTAGGAGGATTGCAAGTTTGAGGCCAACCTGGGCACGTGGCAAGTTCTGCGTCAGCCGGTACTGCATAGTGAGGGCCCTATCTCAAAAATAATCAAAACAAAACAAAAAAGAGACTGTTTTAGGTCACATACTTTTGTCACAACAGGTGCACATTGTTGTACTAGAGTTTCTTTCCATAGTGCCCACAAGATAATTCCATTCTTCTATATGGGTGTGGGTGGGTGTGTGTGTGTGTGTGTTTAACCCATGTGTTTTTAGTTCTAAAACAAAGTTCTCAGAAATTGTTTCCTACCTGGAAAAACATTTTAAGAAAAGACATGTGACAGTATACTTCCTATCTTCTATTGTGGAAAATGTCTTTATTTTGCATTCACATTTTAGTGTTATTCTCGTTCATCCTTGGCACCCGGGACAGGGATATAGCTCAGTGGTAGAATACTCACCTAGCATGTGTAAAGCCATGGATTTTATTCTCAGCACCAAAAAAAAAAAAAAAAAAAAAGTGCCTTTCCACCTGAAAGCTCAAGTTTTTCCACTTAGGGCATTTTTAAATCATTATTTCCTTTTCCTTGTTCTCTTTTCTTGTTATTTTTTCATGCTTACTTGATAATATATCAGGATTACAGACCACAGATATTAACACTGTATTGGACAGAGAATTTACTTTTACTGTTTAGTGAAGAAGGTAACTTTTATACCTACAGGCATTCCAAGCAGAAAGAAGAGGGAAGAGTAGAAGAATGTCAGGGACATGTCAATCCCATGGAAAAAAATATTTCTGGCAACCTTAAGCACTTACATGTCAACAGTCTGAGCTAGATTTCTTGGCCACCTTGCCAAGAAGGAGAGTCTTAAGAAATATATAGTACATAATTAGCATTTCTGTCCTAGATATGTTGCAGATTTTTTTTGGATCTTCATTTCTCTTTACTTTCTGTTGCATACTTTTGTCTTCTTGCTTTGTTCTAGGAAATTTTTATTTCCCTTTCTAGATTTTTCATTGTCATTAGGCATGTTTGTTATTTAGCTTATTTTTAGCACTTTATCTCATTTTCTAATTTTTTTTTCAACTTTTATTGTGGTAAAGTATACATAACATAAAATTACGTATTTTAACCATTTTTAGTGTATACTTCAGTTGCATTAAGTGTGTATTCATATTGTATTCTTAACCATATCCACCATCTACCTCCCACACTGTTCTCAAACTGTAATCCATGCAACAGTAATTCCCCATTTTGTCTCCTCGCTTTTCTCAATCATCACTCTGCTTTTTTTGTGTGTCTTTGAATTTGATTATTCTACCTCATATAAATGCAATACAATATTTGTCCTATAGTGTTTGGCTTATTTAACTTAGCACAGTGTCTTAGAGGTTCATCCTTTATTTTATTAAGGTTTGTTGAACATGCATAAGTTCCCTTTTTAAGGTTAAAGAATACTACATTGTATGTGTACACCACATTTTGTTTATTCAGTCATTCATCCGTAGACATTTAAGTTGCTTTCATCTTCTGGCTACTGTGAATAGTGCTGTGAATATGGGTATATGCATATGCGTTCAAGCCCCTGTTTTCATTTCTTTCAGCTATGTACCCAGAAATGGAATTGCTGAATGATACAGTAGTTGTGCTCTTAATTTTTTTAGGAATCCCCATACCATTATCCACAGCAGCACACCATTTTACATTCTGCCAGCAGTGCCTAAAAGTTCTACTTTCTCCATATCCTCATCAACACTTATTTTTCTTAAATAATACCCTAATAACCATGAAGAAGTATCTTGGTATAGTTTTGAATTGCATTTTTCTTTTGATTAGTGATGTGGCACAGTGCTTATTGGCCATTTGTGTATCTTTGGAAAAATACTCAAATCTTTGTCCGTTCTTGAATTGGGTTGTTTTGGTTTTTTGTTCTTGAGTTGTAGGATTTTTTTTTTTTTTTTTGTATGGGGTTTGAACTTAGAGCCTGGTGTTCTTTATATTTCTGGATCTTAATCCTTTATCTGATAATGATTTACAGATATTTTCTCCCATCCCATTTATTGGGTTTTCACTCTGTTGATTATGTCCTTTGAAGCACAAAAAAACCTTTTAATTTTGGTGAAGTCCAGTTTGTCTGTTTTTCCTTTTGTTTCTAATGACTTTGGTATCATATTCAAGAAATTATCACCAAAATATAATGTCACAAAGCTTTTCTATTTTTATAGTAAAATTTTAGCTCTTCTATTTAGGTCTTTTATCCATTTTGAATTAAATTTTGTGCATGGTGTAAGATAAAGGTCCAACTTCATTTTTATTGCTTGTGGATATGCAGTTTTCCCATCACAAATTATTGAAAATTCTTCCTTTCTTCATTGAATTGTCTTACAGAAGTATTGAAAGTAGTTTGACTGTATACATGAGTATTTTATTTCTGAGCTCTTTTTTTTTCCTTTTGTCTGTTTGTCTTTATGTCAGTACCACAATGTTTTGATTACTGTAGTTTTGTAGTAAATCTCAAAAATTAAAAAAAAAAAAGGAAATGTGAGATCTCTAACCTTAGTATTTTTCAGGTTTGATTCCATATAAATTTCAGGATGGAATTTTTATTTCTACAATAGAAATTTCTTAATCTCTTTTTAAGTGTTAGAAATTTCACTGAAGGTAACATTCCATGAGATCATACTCATATCAAATTGCAAAAAATTTGAAGCACAGAAACAGTAGTTTGAAACTTAACTGTTTGTGTTAGATTCCATCTTTCTTAATATGTCAAAACTATACTGGTTTTAATGATACAAAAAGTCTTTAGAAAGTCAAATTCGTTTGTGCTTGGTAAGAAACCTATGTCTTCATCCATTTAATGGGATCTATGTTAAGAGAACCCTGTCTTGGTTGTATGTTACCACACTACTCTTGTATTGGTTGATGATTCTCAATTCCCCATAGTGGACTGCCATCTTGGTATCTCAGATATACAGTCCATTTGACTCAAGCTGGCTGGGGGATAAATGTTCCTGCCAATGTCTACTATGCTGAATAGGCCCTTTGTTGTTCCTTCTGGGGAGTCATATTTCCTACATAAAACTTAGTTTTCCAAGGATTTCCTTTTCCCTCAAAGATAAAATTCTAACAGCCGGGCATCGATGGCTCACAGCTGTAATCCTAGCAACTCAGAAGGCAGAAATCAGGAGGATTGCGGTTCAGAGCCAGACCAGGCAAATAGTTCATAACACCCTGTCTCAAAAAAACCCTTCACAAAAAAGGGTTGGTGAAGTGGCTCAAGGTGTAGGCCCTGAGTGCAAGCCCCAGTATCGGAAAAATAAAGTAAAAGTCTAATGTACACCTGGGATAAGTGTACTTGTTCAGAACTATCAGCAACCAATTAATTTTAATCTTTTAAGTTACTGGGTCCAAGCACAGCTGCTGGCACCTTCTGGTCGTCCATCCACAGGGACCCTGAACCTTGGGAGGCTCCGCAGCTTCAGTGGAACTCTAGGAGTTCTCTGGAGGCTGGGCCTCTGACGCCAGCACTGCCTACCCTGCCTGGCCTTCATGGCCTCAGACCATCACCCTTGGCCATGACCAACCTATGGTGCTACTGCCTCTCCCAAGAAACCTAGTCTCCTTTCAGATCCTTCTGAGCATGTATATCAGAATGTTCCAATTTTTTTGTGTTTACTAGATCCTTCTCTCTCGTGCTTTTTATTTTCCTCAAATTGTTGACAGTTCTTAATTGCTTGTTTTTATGATATCTATAAATTGAAGGAATTGGCTTATCAGTGTAAATAACTTGCATGAATGTATCTTACAGTATTTTAAAAGACCTTTTTGGGTTTTGTTTTTTTCATACAGGGACTCACTATGTAATCCAGGCTGACCTCAAACTTGAGATTCTCCTGCCTCAGGCTCCCAGTGGTGGTATTACAGACATTTGCCACAAAGCCCAACTTAAAGTCTATTTTGATAACAGTTCTCTTTAGTGTATAATTGGGAGAAGTTTAGTGGCAGGTTTTAGGTGTACATTAGGTGAGCAGGCAGGACACTGATTAATATTATCCTTGCTATTGCCAAAGTAAGAAAGGATTTGTTGAGAGCAGAATGTGAAATCTATTACAATATTTCATTCTTAGGAAGAGTTGCATTTTTCTTTGTGTTAGGAAAGTTTGATATTTTCTTGCCCATTTCTCTATTTTCTGGGCTTTATTTTCTTATGTTAGTTTTTCTGCATACATAGGCCTACCTATTCCATAGCAGTCCTATAGCTTTTTCTGACCATCACCCATTGTCTGCCCCTCCTTATTGTACTTTTTTGTCCTGTCTTGGAAGGGCCTTTGGGACTCTCTTGGGAAAAACAACTCTTCTGTAGGAGCTATCACTTGTTCCTATTTTGGATTATGATCCTTCTATTCAGAACCATTGGCTTTTTAGATTGCTGAAGTTTTAAAATTTTGTATCAATAGTACCTTTTCCTTGTTTCCAGCACTAGATTTATTTTCCTTTTTCTCTCTCCCCTTTCCCATGTTTCCCCTCTTTTTCATGGGATTTCTTTTTTCTTTTTTTGGAGGGGGGGTCGGGAAATGCAGTTTGAACTCAGGTTCTCTTGCTTGCTAGGTAGACACTCTACCACTTGAACCATGCCCCCAGTCCTTTTCAGATAGGATCTAGTGCTTTTTGCCTGGGGACTGGCCTTCATTGGTGGTGCTCCTGATCACCTCCTGAGTAACTGGCTTGAGCCATTGCATCTGGCTTCCATGGAATTTCGAGATGATGGTGAAATAAACAAGTACTCAGACTGATTTTATTTATTCAGCAGTATTTAATATGTATAGTTAATGTTCTAGATTCTGTGAAAAAGATAGAGGAATCCCATATCATAAAGCTTATATAAGTGTGTTTATATGTTCCCTTTTGCGGGGGGGTCTGGTTTTAGGGTTTGAACTCAGGGCTTCTTGCTTGCTAGGCAAGTGTTGTACTGCTTGAGTCATGCCTCCAACCTTTTAGTTGTGGTTACTTTGGAGGGTCTTGCTTTTTGTCCAGGCCGGCCTTTAAGGAGATCTTCCTGAACAGGCCAGAAAATAGAGGGGAAAGCTACTGGGGCTCTCAGGTGGCCAGGTAACTTTTCTTTGTGGTAATTGTAAAATCTTAGCACTTACAGTCATAGATCCCTTTTCAATTGTAAATCCCCTACAGCTGTAGAATAGGAAGCCATGGAGACTTCTGCCCTTGGACCGAATGCATGTAATTAAAATACCTAAGAACTAGCTTAAGTGCATGCCCAGAGTGTGTCAAACATGTTTCTGTGGGATGTGCCACAGAGACCACCCAGATTCTTCCTGGTTTTTGTCCTTTAAATTTATAAAAGGCCCTTGAAACAAAGATATGCTTCTTCTACCTCACCTGGCCAGGGGTGAATCACAGCTTTCTCTATGATACATAACTTTCCTTCACTGTTAATAAACATTACTACATTTCCGTGTCATGCTTGGATTCTTTCCATGCAAGACAAAAGAACCTAGGCATCTTCTGTCTAGAGTTTCCCAGAGACTACCCATCTGGTAACATCCCTACTCTCACTGGGATGACAGGTGCCCACTACCACGCCCAGCTTTTTTCTGTTGAGAAGGAGACTTGCAAACTTCTTTTGCATGGACTTGGCTTAGAACTGTAATCCTCCTGATCTCAGCTTCCTGCTTAGTCTGGGGTGACAAGCTTGTGCCCCCTTGCCCAGCTGTTGGTTGAGATGGAGGTCTGAAATCACCATCTTCCTGATCATCAACTTCCCAAGTTCCTAGTATTACAGGCATCATAAAGCTTATATTTTGATGGGAGAGACATACTAAGCTTACAGGTAAATAACAGATTGTGGAAGAGTAAAATATTAGGAACTAAGTTGGACTGGGAAACTCAGAGGGAGTGGCCTATACATTGCTATTTGAAGGGGGAAAAGCCTGTCTCATAAAGAGCCTTGGGGAGAGAGCTCTAAGTGGAAGGATTAGCAAATACATAGACTCAGGCAGAGAGAGGACTTGTTTAAAAGAAAGGCATGTCTGTAGTGTAGTAAACACACTGGTTACATTGGAGATAACTGTAAATGTCAGATCTTGTGGTGACTTACTCTTTGGTAAACAATTTTTACTTTATTCTAAATACCAGTAGAAAACTAATAAAAAGCTTTTTATTATCAAAGGTAATGAAGGGGAGCTATGCAACTTGAGGGTTTTTTTTAAAGATAATATTGGGTATGTAGAGTGAGTTTGACTAGGAGAATTGAAGAGATTGTGGATAAATTTTGCAGAGTATCTATGGACTTTTGTGAAGTATAGAAGCAAGATGAGTTACAAATGACAGGCTATTTGACTTGTGTAAGTGGTTGGTGCTATTTACTAAATGATGAAGGTTGGAGGAGGAGCAGATGTGGGGGTGAGAATCAGTTACTTTTTGATACATTTGAAGTAGAAGGAATTCAAGTGATGAGTATAGTTTAGAGTAGAGATCAGGGCTGTGGTGTAAACTTTGGAGCCATCATAACAATAGTGTTTAATGCTATGGGTCTTTAAAGGTTAAAAGAAAAGGATGGGACAGGCCCTGGGCTTTCACATTAGAGACTGAGAAAGCCCCTGTGATGGTGGTGGTGGGAGGGATAGGGACACAGCAAAGCTAATAAAAGGAATGGCTGGTCAGATAGTAGGAAACCTGGAGCCTGAAAATCAAATGAAATAACTTCAAGGAATCTCCGGAGTAGTCATCTTTGTTGACTTTTTGAGCGATGGCCTAAAATGATACAAAAGTGAAGTGTATTGAGTTTGGTAACAGGTTTTCTTGTTCTTGATGTTGATTCTTCTTTGACCTGAGAACTATAAGTAGTGGAGAGAATTTAAGAGCAAATGGGAGGTGAGAAAGCACAGGCACCACTTCTAAGAATCTGGCTCTGAAGAGGTTTGTGGAGATGGATGGGAAGCTGGAGGAGCAAACCTAAATTCAGTGTTCAACTTTAACAGGCATACTGTTAAGGGTACCAGTGGAGACACTTGGGTGTAAAGGGAGTTTATTAAAAATTAGTGAAAGAAAATTCAAGAAGGAGCATGGTGGGGCCCAGGTGGAATCTGGAGGCCTAGAGAGCATGTTCCCCCCCTTCAGGTACTGTTAAAATTTACGCTAGTCTAGGGGAGGGGAGGAACCAGGTGATTCTCATTCAGTAATCAATGAGTGAGGAGGTGTATGGGGGGTTCCCGGCCAGGTGAGGGTGGTCTCCGGGCCATCCCTGGGCAACCTACATATGAATCCTGAACTTTTCCTACTTCTAGCCTGCCTCAGTACTGTATAAAGCCTTACCTATTCCTTTTTTTAAAACTTTGTTTTTTTGAGAAATTCTTAACCGCATACAACAGTATACTGTGACCAAACCCTGCCACACTCAGTCCCTGCCATTGAGTATTATTTTGAAGTAAATCACATATAATTTCAGTTATAAATATTTTCTAAAAGATAGACCTTTAAAAAGTGAAGTGTAGGCTAGTGCCGGTGGCTCGAATCTGTAATCCTAGCTACTTGAGAGACTGAGATTGGGAGGATCATGGTTTGAGGCTAGCCCCAGCAAAAGAAGGAAAAAGCGGTGCTGTGATTACAAACATACACACGAGCATGCCCAAACACTACCTACCTACCTACCTACCTTCTTTCCTTCCTTCCTTTTTTTCCTTTCTCTCTCTCTCTCTCTCTTTTTTTAAACAGTAACCCGTTATACTTTTTGTATATTCTTTCAATTGTTTCCTTTAGTTCTTGTGATATAAATTTTCCTATTTGTTTTGGCCTTTTACTTAGGTATTTGGGGGGATTCTCTTTGGTGCTTTTGAATTCACATATGTATTGAAGCAAGTTTTTTTTTTCTATACAGCATTTTTTTGTTTAGAAAGGGTGGATTCTTGAATTAATTAAATCACCATACTTAGTAAAGTTCCTCTATTGTTACTCTTTTATATAACAACATTGTCTTTATCAGTTATTATCTCATCTGTGCTTTAAGTGAAAACTATTCAGTTTTTTAGTGTTTTAAAAATATTTTCTATGGATGCTCTGTTTCATTTTTATTGTAACCTTAATATATTATGCCTAAGGTCAGTTTTGGTTTTGCATACTTGACATATTTCAGTCTATAATTCAGGTAGGTGGGAAGAAAGGAATGAAATTTTGTTTTCGTTTTCTAATATTTCACCATTTTAAACTTGGAAACAGGAGTTAAAAGGCAGATAGGTTGCTGTGGAATTGTTTGAAGTTGTAGG